>NC_042527.1:21627806-21807806 GCF_900963305.1 Echeneis naucrates | reverse complement strand
GCTCAGTGGGACCGAGGAGCAAACCTGAAGGAGTACTACGCCAAAAGAGACGAACAGGAAGCACAGGCGGTACGACTTCCTTTTCCTCAGAGACGCTCCACAGTCAAACCTGGACTGGTTGGAGACTGATCGTGTCTTTGACCTGGTGGTTTTTTACAGACGCTGGAGTCGGAGGAGGTGGACCTGAATGCTAGTCTCCATGGCAACTGGACCCTGGAGAACGCCAAAGCCCGTCTGAACCAATTCTTCCAGAAGGAGAAAACCAGCGCCGAATATAAATACAGCCAAGTGGGACCAGACCACAACAGGTCTGGACTAGAAAACGCCAACCATGTCCAGTCTGATATGTCCCATCTGAGCTGGTTTCACTTAAGACCAGATTCTTCTTCATCATCATCGTCACTTTTAAAAGTTTAAGATCTGTAAACTGTTTTTCCTCCAAGAACGATCGGTCCTGCTGCTGATTTACAGAATTGGGTTTAAAATTTGTCATCAGTTCTTATTAAAGTGGTTTAATAAGAACAAACTGGCATTTAAAGGGTTAAACCCAAAATGGCTGAACACTTACTGTCCTGATAAATAATGTGATATATTAATAATATTATTACAGTTTTTGATGTTGACTGTTATTTTCATCAGAAGGAATCAGGCCAGGGACTCCTGAGTAGTGATGATGGTGATGAAGGCTGGTAGACCCTTCAGGTCTTCAGGATGTCCCTGTGTGTTTTTTTTGCTGGACTGCTGTAAACCTAGAGACCCCTGGAGTGTGTGGAACACCTCAGAGATCTCACTGATCTGTACTGATGCCAGAGTGCAGGTGGAGACCTGGGTCCAGACCCCCGAGGCATTGAGAACTCAACAGCTGAGTTTACGGATTAACTCACCTCTAGTAGTCGGCCCGAGGCCTGCAGGTGACAGACGTGTCCTATAGTGAGACAGGCTCTTGGTGGTCCATGCAGGGCTGCCATAGTTACAAATGGAAGACCTGACCTAAGACCAATGACTCTTGGGATATGTTGGGAAACCGAGGATCCAGTGGGTGGATCCCTGGTTTCCCAGGGGCACGAGGCTTCAATGCAGCCTCAGAAGGGTCAGACCCAGACCTGGACTTGGCTCTGGTTTCTCTAAGCTAATGATGATTAAAAACAGATTCCACCTCAGAACCCACCGGTCCTTTGATATGAAGGGAACGATCAGTATTTTTTGAGGGAACATCTTGTGTGCTGACCAACACTCTGCTGGTGAATCTGAGAGTGGGAACGCTGATGTGACACCAGAACTCACAACCAAACTGAAGGAAGACATGAGGCGGCCTTTAGGTGCACTAAATCTGCCCCATGGATGCAGCTCTGGGCTCTGTGAAGTCTGGTTGTGATTTCTGGTGTCACTGTTCACCGCAGGGCTGAGAGAGAATCAGAGCTGCTGATTGGTGTTTGTTAATCCTGAGTCCAGCAGAAAATCACACAGGCTTCCTGCTGAGAGCAGCAGGTGAGTTCATCACGTCAGCCTCGACTTCTGTCCCAGGCTCTTAGCTCGAAAGGCTCACAGGAAGTTAGAACATGATGTCTGTGTTTGCCTCTGCAGGAGCTTCATCGCAGAGATGCAGCTGTTTGTGAGACAGCTGGGCAGAAGTAAGACCCTCAGATATTTCTGTCTATGACGTCATTTTTTTCCACTTGAAACTGAAATCATTTTGGGAAACTGAGGCCCAAACGGCTCACAGATGAGTTTCCTTGGACCTGAATGAAGACACTGAAGCTTAGATCTAAGTGTCTGTCCTGCAGGGATCACGGCTCGGGAACACGGCTCCAACAAGAAGCTGGCGGCCCAGTCATGCGCTCTGTCCCTGGTCCGACAGCTCTACCACCTGGGGGTCATTGAGGCGTATTCTGGACTCACCAAGAAGAAGGAAGGAGAAACTGTACGGCAGCAGAGGAAACTAATCAGCTTCTCCTCACAGGGGAGTCTGTTGTGTCTCACTGTGTGTATTGTGTGTCCAGTTGCAAGCGTTTGAGGTCAACGTGTCTCCAGACCTGAAACAGCAGCTGGCCAATGTGGTCCAGGAGCTGGGAGTCCACATCCCCCCTCTGGTGAGTCACCTGAAATCTTGATTCAGCAGAGACCTGTTGGCTAATGCAGCATGTCTGACCTGATGTCCCGTGTCCCCCGTCCGTCCCGTTCAGCCCGCCGACCCCAGCAGCTCCGTGTCACTGGTTCAGGGGAAGATGGCCACCTTCGAGCCATCGCAGCGCCAGACTGGAGCTGGCGTCGTCCCCTGGTCTCCACCACAGGTGAACTGGAACCCCTGGACCAGCAGCAACATTGACGAAGGACCACTGGCCTACGTGAGTCTGGGGGGAGGCGGGGGTCAGGGTCCTAGAAGAAGGTTTTAACAGGAATGGGCCTCATCATCATCATCATCTTCATCCTTATAGTGCACTCCGGGGCAGATCAGCAGTGACCTGCACAACGAACTGATGTACCAGCTGGAACATGATGACAACCTGCAGAAGGTCAGTCCAGAGTCCGTCTGCCTGGTCAGGGCTGGACTCAGACTTCAACCACCACTTGAGTCGCTCCCATGTTTCGCAGTGAGTAAACAGGAAATGTCTCTGTGGCCAGATGCTGTCAGACCGCGACCAGCTGCCAGTCAAACAGTTTGAGGAGGAGATCATGGCGGCTGTCGACCAAAGTCCTGTGGTGATCATACGGGGAGCCACAGGATGCGGCAAAACCACCCAGGTCCCTCAGTACATCCTGGACCGGTTCATCAAGGGAGTCCGAGCGTCAGACTGCAACATTGTGGTCACTCAGGTAAACGCCACGTCCAACGAGCCGTCTTTCAGCTCTGACCTCTGACCTTTCTGAAGGCCAGGTGATGCACTTCCTCTTCCTCTGTGCAGCCGAGGCGGATCAGTGCCGTGTCTGTTGCCGAGAGAGTTGCCTTTGAAAGAGGGGAGGAGCTGGGAAAGAGCTGCGGCTACAGCGTCCGCTTCGAGTCCATCCTCCCTCGACCCCATGCCAGCGTCCTCTTCTGCACCGTTGGTCTGAATTTCAGTTTCTTCCTCATTGATTTAACTGGATTTGAGCAGCATGGTCGGGACTCTGATGGGTTTGGTGTTTCAGGTGTGCTGCTGAGGAAGCTCGAGGCAGGAATCAGAGGCATCAGTCACGTCATTGTGGATGAAATTCATGAGAGAGATATCAATGTGAGTTCAATCACCACTGATCCATCTCAGAGGCTGTGTTGTCATTTCCTGTGATCTTTGACCCCTCCCAATCCCTTCCTGGGTTCTTTGCAGACTGACTTCCTGATGGTGGTCCTCAGAGACGTGGTCCAGGCCTACCCGGAGATCCGCATCATCCTCATGTCGGCCACCATCGACACCACCATGTTCAGAGAATATTTCTTCAACTGTCCCATCATCGAGGTGTATGGTCGCACCTTTCCTGTTCAAGGTACCTCTGTCAGCCGACCCCATCCAGGTCCCCGTCCAGGTCTTTTGACTTGACTCTTACATTTCTGTGTCTGCAGAGTATTTCCTGGAGGATTGCATCCAGATGACCAACTTTGTTCCTCCACCGATGGACCGGAAGAAGAAGGACAAGGACGAAGAAGGAGGAGACGATGATGTAAGTCATCTGAACATCAGGATTTTGTAATTTAGAGAGCGTCAGCTGGTTTTGAACTCGTGTCCTGTCCGCAGACCAACTGTAATATGATCTGTGGGCCGGAATACACGGTGGAGACGAAGAACTCCATGTCTCAGATCAACGAGAAGGAGACGTCCTTCGAGCTGGTCGAGGCGCTTCTCAAATACATCGAGACGCTGCAGGTGGCCGGTGCCGTGCTCATCTTCCTGCCCGGGTGGAACCTCATCTACTCCATGCAGAGACACCTGGAGACCAACCCGCACTTTGGTATGTCTGCAGACCATGGACAGCAGAAACATGGAGTGGACCTTTTTGAGATTTGAACAGATGAATGACACCAGCAGAAGCAGGCTTCAGACTCAGGGCTTCGCTTTCTTGTCCACAGGAAGTAACCGATACCAGATCCTGCCGCTCCACTCTCAGATCCCCCGGGAGGAGCAGAGGAGGGTCTTTGAACCAGTTCCTGACAACATCAGGAAGGTGTAGACCCTCTGACCTCTGACCCCTGACCTCCCCATGGTTTTATTAAAATCAGCAGATTTTCCACTTAAACCTACCAAAGCAACAACAACCACAATGTAGTGTGGAAGTGATAGAATTTCTCTTATTGTTTATCAGACAGAGATTCTGTGACCTTCCTCCTGTTTTAAATCTAAATCAACATGTTTGTTAAACCTGCGCCTGGATCTTTCAGGTGATTCTGTCCACCAACATCGCAGAGACAAGCATCACCATCAATGACGTAGTCTACGTCATCGACTCCTGCAAGTGAGTCTGAGCGTCAGTCTGACTTCCTGGATGGTGGCCATGAATACTGATGTGCCCTCTGATGTGTCCACAGGCAGAAGGTGAAGCTCTTCACGTCGCACAACAATATGACAAACTACGCCACAGTCTGGGCCTCAAAGACCAACCTGGAGCAGAGGAAGGGTCGAGCCGGCCGAGTGCGTCCCGGATTCTGCTTCCACCTCTGCAGCCACGCTCGCTTTGAGAGGTGTGGATACCCCGGTGCCGTCAGTGATGTCAGACGCGTGTGCGATTGTCATATCAGATGTGTGCATTGTGTCTCTGCAGGCTGGAGACTCACATGACTCCAGAAATCTTCAGGACGCCGCTGCACGAAGTCGCTCTGAGCATCAAACTGCTTAGACTCGGAGCCATCGGACACTTCCTGTCTAAGGCCATCGAGCCACCGCCGCTGGATGCCGTCATCGAAGCTGAACACACTCTGAGAGGTACAACACACACACACACAGGGTTACAGCCTATATGAGGTCAATGACACTGTGAGCTGTCAGCTGAATTCTTTAAATCAACAACAAAAATGCATTTTAAACAAATACATTTCAGACTGTGTGTCTCTGTGTGTGTTGCAGAGCTGGATGCCCTGGACACCAACGATGAGCTGACCCCCCTGGGACGGATTCTGGCTCGACTCCCCATCGAACCCCGACTGGGGAAGATGATGATCATGGGCTGCATCTTCCAGTCAGTGTCTCCTCTTTACATCAGTCTGTTTCCTGTCTGGGGGCTGGGGGGGTGTCCTCTGGGTGAACTCAGTCCTCTGTCTCCCTCCAGTGTCGGTGACGCCATGTGCACCATCTCGGCTGCTTCCTGTTTCCCAGAGCCGTTCATCAGTGAGGGGAAACGACTTGGTTTCGTGCACAGAAACTTTGCTGGTAGTCGTTTCTCCGACCACGTAGCTCTGTTGTCGGTGTTCCAGGTCTGGGACGAAATCAGGTTGGCAGGGGGCGGGGCTTCTTCTTCTGCGACTGAAGGACTGCTTTATATAAGTGTGTGTGTGTGTGTGTGTGTGTTCGTGTTCAGGGTCAATGGAGAGGAGGCAGAAAGTCGTTTCTGTGAACACAAACGTCTCAACATGTCGACTCTCAGAATGACCTGGGAGGCCAAAGTCCAGCTGAAGGAGATCCTTGTCAACTCTGGGTTCCCTGAAGGTACCTGAACACACTACTGACCAGAGGTCAAAGGTCATAGTGACCCCCCTGAAGTGTCGAAGCATTCAGAGACACATTGCCCCCCCCCCCCACAGAGACTCTGCTGACCCAGGTGTTCAACCCGGTGGGGCCAGATAACGGTCTGGATGTGGTGGTTTCCCTGCTCACCTTCGGCTTGTACCCGAACGTCTGCTACCACAAAGAGAAGAGGAAGATCTTGACCACGGAGGGACGGAACGCTCTGATCCACAAGTCCTCCGTCAACTGCCCCTTCAGCAGCCATGACATGACCTACCCTTCCCCCTTCTTCGTCTTTGGTGAGAAGGTGAGTCTTTCTTGCTGTTGACCTCTGACCTTTAGCATCAGGAACATGCAGTAAACATGGTGGATGTTAACAGTTTGATGTAAAAGACGGCCTTTTGAACATCACAAGGAAATAACCAAAAAGACCCTGTTCCAGATCCGGACCCGGGCCATCTCAGCTAAAGGGATGACCCTGGTTAGTCCTCTGCAGCTGCTGCTGTTTGCCTGTAAGAAGATCAGCTCCGGTGTGGACGTGGTGGAGCTGGACGACTGGTGAGTTCAGCGGGGTCACCGGTTCGATCCCCGTCTCTTGGCACTATAAGCTCAGACTCACAGAACGTCTCCTCCCTCCAGGATCAAGCTGAAGATTCCTCACGAGGTGGCAGGGGGGGTCGCTGCCTTACGGGCCGGACTGGAGGCACTCGTGGTCGAGGTGACCAAAGACCCGGAGTACATCAAACAGATGGACCCGACCAATGAGACACTCCTCAACCTCATCAGACACATCTCCAGACCGTCAGCAGCTGGAATCAACATGAGCAGCACACAGAGGTGACGCACGCGCACACACACACACACACACACCATCTTTGTTGCCATGGAGACGAGCCCTGAACCAGCAGCTGATTTCCTCCCCTCTCTGACAGGATGGGCGATGGACCTCGACCCCCTAAGATGGGACGCTTCGATGGTGGAGGGGGGGGCTACAGAGGAGGGGGAGGAGGTTACAGAGGAGGTGGGGGGGGGGTACAGAGGAGGCTATGGAGGTGGGGGGGGCTACAGAGGAGGAGGATATGGTGGTGGACGGGGGGGCTACAGGGGCGGAGGATATGGAGGAGGAGGAGGAGGAGGAGGGGGCTACAGGGGTGGGGGTGGCTACAGGGGTGGGGGAAGCGGGGGTTATGGAGGAGGTGGGGGCCGAGGAGGGTACAGAGCAGCCTATTAACTTCCTGTCAGCACGATGATGTCATCCTTCAAATTGTGAAAAGTCAACGTGACTCAGTTTTATTGTGAAAGTCAGTGATGATATTTTTTCTGTTGTTGTACATAAAAACATTTGTTCTGATGATGAAGATTGAAGCTTCTGATTGGTCTCTTTTTGTCTCAGTTGCTAAAATCATCAGAAATCAGTGAGGCTGTGAAGATGTTGCTCATCAGTGTATCTGCCTGATTTCTTTCATTGTTTGTTGGAAACATCCTCAATAAATATTGTACAATAAAGGGTTTTTTGCCTTTTATTTTGAAAAGGCAGTGCTCATTTGTGGTTTCATAAGAGTTGTTTTTGTGTGATTATCAATTTTCAAACATTAAATGGGACATTAGAAATTTATAAGAGAGAACATCAAACAGCTGAGTTCATTTGAAGTTTGGCAGCTTCAGGCTTCCGTAGAGGTTCACTTTGATCAGTAAGACAAAAACTTTAACACGCTTTGCTGTTGTTTTAACAGCCTCCGTTTCAGGACCCGGCCAGCAGGCGGCAGCATTTCCTGTCCTGGACCGTCAGAAATCCTGATGGACTGGACTCAGTCAGAGTCCTGAACCATCACAAGTCCTGGACTGGTCTGGACCTGATTTGATTTGGGTTTTTTTTCTAACATTAAACTCTTCGTGGTTTTTATTCAGTTGTGGTTTGAATGTTGAATGAGTCCAAAAGTCTGTTCTGATCGAATTAAATGTGTTTTTGGTTGAACAAAAAGATTCAGTTTGAGCTGAAGTTGATCTAATCAGACAGACTTTATCAGTCCGACCTTCATCATCTCACCTCCTCAGAAAAACTTTATTTTGAGAAAAAACTCAAACCAACAAATATTCCTGGATTCATTCAGATTCTTCAGAGATAGAAAGTGATTTTACTGAAAAACATGAAGAAACAAACTGGAAAAGATGGACGGAATCAGAATAATGACTTCATTGTTAATTAACGGTCGGAGTTTCGGGGCCGGTCCGGGGGGAGGGCTCTCAGGACCTTTGGTCCTCCCCCGGTCCGGGTCCCGGACCCGGTGCTGAAGACTCGGAGCGGATCGGAGGTTTCCGGAGAGGTCTGTCGGGCCTGCGCAGTAGCGGACTGGGTGTAGTCCGGGACGGAGCGTCTCTTCCTGCTGGATCTAGTCGATGGCGGCGGACACAAAGCGCTGAGGCCGCAGACCGAAGCACTGAGCCGGGAGAGGAGCTCTGGACGCGGCCTGGAGCCGAGAGAAGCCGCCGCTGCCCGCCGTTCTCCGGCCGTGTGCCTTTTTTCTTTTCCGCTTTAACGGGGAAACTTTCCGGACAGACTTCCCGCTCCGGAGACACCGACGGGGGCCGACAACATGCCGACCCTGATCCGGGCCGCGGTGGCCTGCGGCTGGCTGCTGCTGGCGGTCCGGGCCGCCATGGACGAGTGTTCGGACGAGCGGCGGCGGCCGCAGCGCTGCATGCCGGAGTTCGTCAACGCCGCCTTCAACGTCACGGTGGCGGCCACCAACACCTGCGGCTCCCCGCCGGAGGAGTACTGCGTCCAGACCGGAGCCACCGGGGTCACCAAGTCCTGCCACATCTGCGACTCCCGGGACCCCCGAAACCACCACAGCGCCGCGTACCTGACGGACTACAACAACCAGCAGGACACCACCTGGTGGCAGAGCCAGACCATGCTGTCCGGGATCCAGTACCCCAACTCCATCAACCTGACCCTGCACCTGGGTGAGACACAGGGCCGACACTCGGCCGACACTCGGCCGACACAGAGCCGACACAGGGCCGACACAGGGCCGACACAGGGCCGACACAGAGCCGACACAGGGCCGACACAGGGCCGACACAGGGCCGACACTCAGCCGACACAGGGCCGACACAGGGCCGACACAGAGCCGACACAGGGCCGACACAGAGCCGACACAGAGCCGACTCAGGGCCGACACTCAGCCGACTCTCAGCCGACACAGGGCCGACACAGAGCCGACACAGGGCCGACACTCAGCCGACTCTCAGCCGACTCTCAGCCGACACAGAGCCGACACAGGGCCGACACAGAGCCGACACTCAGCCGACACTCAGCCGACACAGGGCCGACACAGAGCCGACACAGGGCCGACACAGAGCCGACACTCAGCCGACACTCAGCCGACACAGGGCCGACTCTCAGCCGACTCTCAGCCGACACTCAGCCGACACTCAGCCGACACACAGCCGACACACAGACTCACACAGCCGGACACAAACCAGGTCCGGTCCTGATGAGCTGAAGTTTCTGAAAAAACCTCCAGCTGGAAACACTGAGGCAGAATAACCAGAAAGGTCCTTCAGACCTGTGTGTATGTTTGTGTGTCTGTATACATTTGTGTGTTGGGGGCACATGTTGGATGGTCTCAGCTAGAATCATGGAAGGAACTTAGGTAGAGAATGATTTCTGCCTCAGAGGGACATAGTTTTCTTTGTTGGGGGTGGAGAGTGTGTGTGTGTGTGTTGGGGGGTTGCAGCTACCCCCCCCCCCCCACCACCACCACCACCCAGGTCCAGATCAGATCCTTCACCTCCATCTGATTATCTCTTGTCAAACAGACTGAGGTGTGAAGTTGGCAGCCTGGTGTCCCTGAATGTATCATCCCCGCTGTGGATTCAGTTGTTGTGTGTCTGGGGGGTGGAGCTCTGTATGTGTGTGTGGTGGTGGTGGTGGGGGGGGGGGTGGACAGCTGGTGTCTCAGTGTCTCCTCAGTGGATCTTTTGAGGATCAGTTATCAGTCCAAACCTGGTTCTTGACCTTGAAGCCTGAAATCAGTCAGCAGCGTCACTGATCATTGATGATCAGTCAGTGACAGCAGAAAAAGAGAAACCTAGAAGCCTTGTGGTCCTCGGCCCTGTGGGGGCCCTGTGGGGGCCCTGTGGGCCCTTCTGGGATCCACAGAGACCCACAGAGTCCTGTCCTGGGCTGTCCCAGGCCTTGTGACTCTCAGCTCCCATCTTGCTCCGACTCTTTTAAAAATACCGATCTATTTCGGTGCCCCCCCCCAGCAGCTCCAGGGTTTTTAACGGGGCCCAACATTCCTGAGAAGTTGGGTCATGCTGCCGGTTGGAGCTGAGCCGCCTGATGGCCTCAGGTGCTGGGCTCTGATTGGGGCAGAGGCTCCATGTTTAGTGGCCCGGGGCCGTTTTCGGGTTGGGGGGTTTTGACTTCTGATGTGGGAACGTCTCAGACATCAGATCTGGTTTAGCTCAGTCTAACTCAGAAGTCGTCTCCTATTGGTCCATGTAGTGTTAATTACGGCGTGGAGCTGGTTTGATTGGTTGTTTGATCCCCAAAACAGAATTTGGACTCTTTGGCTTCTGGAAGTTTTGCTTTTCTGTGATGTTACAATTCTCTTTGTTATGTCACTTCTCGGGATTCTAGGGAATGGAGTCCTGAACCAGGCTCAGTTGCCATGGTGATCTCATGCTCATTGTGTGATTTCAGCTGTTGTGACACCTAAGACACGCTCTTCGCTGCCTGTAGCTCCTCCCACCGGATGTTGATTGATGTGAGCCTCAGTTTGCACAGGAAGTGGTCCCGAAGAGCTTGTTTCCTGTTTAGAGACCAGGAGTCCTCATAAGCCCCTGATCCTGGACCTGGACCTAGTCTGCCGTTTTAGTCTGCGCAGGACGCAGCTGAACGATCGGCATCACTGACCAATCAGGAGAGAGCAACTGGTGGTCTCCCTCTGTCTCTCTGAAGTTCTTCAGTGTTTGCAGCAGGAAGACGGCGTGTCCAGACTCGACTCTTCACCCTGAGCTGTGACATGAAAAAGCTCCCAAAAAGAAAGACCTGTAGATAGACAGAGAAGGTTCTGGTCCGTTCTGGTCCGGGATCAAAGAGCTGGTTCTCCATACTTCAGCTTCTTTAATGGATAATAATTATTTTAAACTGTCAGTGTGGACCAGCAGTCGGACCGGAACCAGAGGGCTGGACTCCACAGATAGAAACCAGTTTCCTGGTTCTGAACTGAAGCACCAGATCCAGCAGCACAGGAATGTTAAGGGGGAATTTAAGGGTGTGGGGGGGCAGTTAAGGGGTTTGGTGTGGGGCGCTGTGTCTCTGAGTCCATGGTCCAGCTGTGCTGGTCTCGTAATCTCTGCTCAGTCCAGGTTCCCACGCTGAGCTCATTCCTCAGACACTAAACAATGAGACCGGACCAGATGACCCCCCCCCCCACAGATTGGTATAATTTGGAACAGCTGGATGCTCTGGAGGGAAAAGATGCACGTGTTTATGGCAGGTTGGGAAATCCTGGGTGGATGAGGACCAGCTTCAGTTTTCCCACAGTGCACTGCTGTTGTTGGGGGGGGGGGGCGGCAGACCGATGTCTTCCTGTGACAGCAGTCAGAGCAGCTGCTGAATGAGAACCACCATCTGAGCAGACCGCTGTGGTCTCAGATGGATTTGGATTCTCTCGCACACACACACACACACACACAAATAATTGTGAGTTAAACCTTCAGACTGAGCTTTAACGTGTCATCGTTGGGGCGACAGGCTGAATTTGAGTGCGGCGTCTCAGGGCCGAGGTCGAGATGACATGTTTGGTCCCCCTGTGAGATAAGACGGGAGGACAACGTCCCTGAGGGGACGGAGGACGAGCTGATTTGTTTTACTTTGAAAGAACAACTTCCTTTATCTTTGATCCACTTTCAAACCTCGTGAATTCCTCAAACTCTGACTCTTTGTTCCTGAACCTGAAGGTGTGCGTCAGAAACGGTGATGATGATGATGATGATGATGAAGGGTGGTGATGTCAAAGCCCTGACTTCAAGATTCAGGACCAGACCTCCTTCAGGTCTGAACCTCCAGTCATCTCAGGAATTCAGACCCGATTCTGTGACCCCCCATTGAGCAGGAGGGGGAGGAGTCAGAGTAGGCCCCTCCCCCACATTTCAGTCTTTTCTTTCTTTGAGTGTGTGTGTGTGTGTGTGTGTTTGTTCACTCATCACCTCCACATTCTTCTCTCTGTGTGTTAATTAAAAGGCCCGTGGTGCGTTCAGGGTCACTGCTGCACGGTCACATTCTGTCATTGTGCCTCCATGACATGGCAGGTCTTGCCTTGTCCCGCCCTGGGCCATGTGGGGGGGGGTCCTCTTCAGTCAGATTAACAGACTCATGTCGGCTCAGACTAAACATCTGAGATCAGATGAAATCTGCTGCTTCACGTCAGCATGGAGATGGGGGTGATCTTTGTCTGATGATGCTGGTTGTTGGTCATCACGTCCCTGTTTTTTTTTTTTTAAGCAAACCTTCATGGTCACTCCCTGAGAATCAGAAAATGCCTCTTTTAACGAGTCAGGTGATTTTTAACATGGATGTGACTTTATAGCACCCTGAACTGGTCTCAGGTTTTGTTGGGACATACCTGGTCTCTGGGTTCAGGCTCTTTGATGATCGTATCTTACTTGTGGTCGGGAATTTGATTTAATCTTCATGTTTTCAACTTTAGGAATCCAGAAAAGTCTATTTTAATAGAACATCAGAAGTTCAGAGCAGAAATAAACAAATTTTCTCTGTCAGAAGCACCTGAACGCCTCTCCAGGTGCTTCATGGATGTTTCTGCAGCAGTCAGCTTCACTCCTGCAGTCATCCAGAGTCATCCAGCTCTGATGAATGGAGACCTTTGACCTTTTGACCCAACTGTACACTGACTTCACAAAGTATTTCCTGCTGCTGTGGGAATTCAGCAGGACAGGAAAAGAAGCAGCTCCGACCTCAGAGGAAACTGAACTCAAGTGTTTGAGGGGCTCTGAGGGGCCGAGGTCCTGTTCCTGCTGAGACTCTGTGATTTTCTCTCCTCAGGAAGTGATTCGACAGCCCGGGGGGAGCGGAGGGGCTTTTCTATTATTACAGACATAGAGATGCATTACAGGAACAAGCAGATGCATGCAGAGTAATTTTAGCCCTGCTCTCTGGGAGACCGAGTAAAAAGTGACTGCGTTTCAAAGCTCAGTGAGGGTAAACAGGTAATTACGGTGCATGCTGCAGACATGAGGACTGATTTATGCGCCGTGTGAAACGTGATCATCAGGTCTTTGTTCCTGTTTCCACCTGAGCAGGATAATAACAGGCGAGGCGGCGGCGAACGCTCAGACCACCTGAACAACTTCAAGTCAAACTGTTATCACAACTTTTTATTTCTGGTGGCACAAAAAAGCTTTGAACCTTCAACAGGCTCTCTAGGAAGAGAGCTTTAAAGCCTGTTTAACCTCTGGACATGCCCCAACCAGTGATGTCACAGAGGGACTGTGACATCACAGGTGGGTGTGGTCTGAAGTGACTATAAGACCAGAAATCAGAGAAACTGAAACCACAAATCGAAGAAAAAAGATGACAGTTTTTGAACTTTATTTTAAAACCTTAAACTTTTAATCTATAAAATGTCTTTAGAAACCATCATATTATTAAAATAAGTAAAAATATAAACTGTTCTGAGACAGAACAGACCTCCTTCGCTCTCTGATGACGGACCTGATAGTCCCTCAGAAATGGTGGTCCATTGTTCAGAGACCCTGATGTGGATTTCTGTTTCCTGGTCTCCAGATGTTTTCTGGTTCTCCAGCTTCCAGTTTAATCCCAAAGACACGAGCTCTTGGCTCTTGTTCTAAAGACAGGAAGACGTCCAGTGGACCATGTCCTTCATGTTGTCCTTTGGGCCCAGTTCACTCCCCCCACCGTCCTGACTGTCTGAAGCCCTGATCCTGAACCATGTCTCTGTTGATCATGTCTGCCTTCATTCGTTGGGTTTTCCCCCCCGCAGCTGTGTGGGGGGGCTCTTTGTCTCTGTTTTCATTTGTTCCTGATGTCCCGGTGTGGTGACGCTTTGCTGGTGGTCTCTGAAATCCTCATCAAACATACAATGTAAAACCATCTGAGTGAGGATCATGTGAAGGCTCCACAGCTGGTCTGAAGGTCCCAGGATGAGACAGTCAGGACTCAGAGCTCCAGATCCAGAATCAGTAATGGATGTGTTTCCTGTGTGAATGTGAGAAAGGTTCGGCCTCCTCATCGTCACTCTCAGGTATTTCATACTCACTTCCTGTTTGTTCGAGAATAGAAACAGACTCTAGTCTCTTATCAGAGTTGGAGCCGGCACACACACACCCCTACACCTCGCTGCGCCACATTCTCGCCTCTTTAATCTCCTCTGGTCCAATCAGAGCGTTCGGCCGGCAGCTGCTCTGTTTATCAAACAGCAGCAGAGATTAAGGTGATAATATGCTGAAGACTCACTGAGCGCGCTCAGACGAGGCCCGCTCCGACTCTCAGATAAGGCTCTGAGGACTCAGGTGTGTGCGACTGCTGGTGTGGAAAACAAACACACCTCTGAGTTTGGTGACATTCCTCAGGTGACTGATTACCCAGGTGGTTAATGAACAACAGCTCCAGGTCCTCCGCCTGACCCGGTTCAGGTGCTGGACTCTGAGCGGCTGTAATCAGATTAACATTCCTGTCAGGTTTATCAGCAAACAGGAACCTGGAAGATGTTGTGCTGCATTCAAAACAGAAAAAGTACTGTAATTACCAGTTTTAGTTGTGGTGTCCTCTGTGTGAGTGCCCTGACCTCTGACCCCCCCCCCAGCCCCACCCTTTAAAAAGTCCTCAGAGTTTTTAATAGTGTACTACGTCTGCTGGTTGACCTCTGACCTCAGCACTTGCTGGAGGACCAGCTCTGAGGGATCTGGACTGGTTCTCGCTGCTGGTCTGGACTTGACTCTGAAGGTCAGTCTGTAGCATTGGCCTTTGTTGAGCTTTTATTTTGGTAGACTCCCAGCTGTTCTGTGGGTGGGGGGATGGGGGGCCCTGCCAGACTTCATACCTGCTGCCCTCTTGGTCCGGACCGGTCCGAGTTGTAGCCCACGCTCTGGAAAAGTCAAAGGGATCATTGTTCACTCCCCAGAGAAAAATGTGATGAGGTCATGGGAGGAGATTTAATTGGACTGTGCTCTGAGTCAGGGCGTTACCCCCCCACACTGTAAACCCCCCCCCCCCCCCCCCCCCCCCGACCCTCAGGCCGACCTCCGACCCCAAGGTTCCACGCCATCAGCTGGAGGACAACTCGAACTGTAAAGATTAGTTTAACTAAAACCGTAGAAGAGTTTATTCAGCAGCTGGATCTGACAGGACGGCTCATTATGTCCTCCTCCAGCCCGTCTGTCTCTGTGAAGACAAACATCTGGCTGAGCGCTTCAGTCTAAATGACGGCCATCTTTTCTCCTGCTGACTCTGACTGAAGTTTAGTTTGATGAAGATGATGAATCTTCAGCTGCTGCGTTTGTTTTGACTTTGAGGTCTCATCCTCGACGTGTCTGGACTCGCCACCGTAACGCTGCTCACAGGAAACCGGAGCAGGATGAAGCTCAGACAGAATAACTCTGTTCAGTGAACAAACAATCACTTCCTGTTTTAACTTTATGATGATCAGAGCGATTCTTTTTCTTTATCAGAGCAAATGAGATCCTGAGGCACATATTTCATTATTCAGCTTCGAATACTGAATTAGATTTCATGTCTTTCCAGACTAACGTGTTTGTTGTCGCAGTGACTCAGAGGATGAACCGTTTGTCTGAAGCTCAGTTTGAACCTTCACCTTCCTCCCCCCTCAAAGAAAATCCCCTGATCTGTGTTTCTGCTCAGTCAGTTGTCATGTCTTCCATATGTGGGCAGGAAAAAAACTCCCAGCAGCCTCTTCACCCCCCTCCTCTGACATGAAGTGCCTGTGGAGCTCGTTCACCCTCCGTCTGCTCTGTGGACTCTTTCTTTCTCCGGCATCGCTCTTCTTAGCGGAAACACATTCCAGACAGTTCATTCCTGCTGTCACTCAACCCCCCCCCCCCCCCCGTCAACCCCCACTTCTGCCCCCCTTTAGCCCTCCATCAACCCCCAGCAGCCTCAGAAAGGGAAGCTCCTCCTCCTCGATGACTGGAGGCTTTTCATGTACAGACGTGACTCTGGCCCCCTGGGGGGGGGGCTCACAGGGTTAGGGTCCACAACAGGGGGGGCCAACTTTGCTTAAAGCACAACCAGCTAATTGCCATTGTGTGTGTTTGTTGCTCCAAGAGCTTAAACCTGGAGGGAGGGGGGCGACTGTTTTACTGTTTTAGCCCCCCACCCACCAACGTCATAGAGGAGAGCCAACAGAAAGAGCCACCAAGGCTTTTATTTTGAAGTTAAGTGAGCTGCTGGGACCTGAAATGAGATTATTCACTGTTGGATAAAAACATCAGGACTCCGTCACTGTCCTTGTCTGTTACGCCCTGATCTTTGTCTATCAGGTGACCTGAACCAATCTCAGGGCCGGAACACTGACAGTATTTTATTTTTTTTTTTTTTTAGCATTTGTGTGTCTGCCGGTAAACTCTTTAGTTCCTCTGGGAGCTTTTACTCTGGTAGTTCTGCTCAGTGACGGTCAATAGAAAAGTCAAAAAAGTGAATGAAGTGTGTGAGAGTGGTTGTGTTTGTGTCTTTTTGTTCTGGTGTCATACAGGACGAGAACAGATCGTACAGCGGCTCTTTGTTCGCTGGAGAATTCTTCCTCATCAATACACCAATTGTTCTGGAGGAGGAGGCCGCAGTGGAACCGCCGCTCCACCAACACTCCACCCGACGCAGTCACACAACAACTTTAATGAAGTGCTGCTCACATCAGCTTCAGGGCGACAAAGAGCCACACAAAGATTGTGTTGTTGTGCCCTGAGTTGTTTCCACGTGGTGAATTATTGATTTGAATGAATTTGTGTAGAAACTCATGTGGGCATGGCCATGTGAGGGGGCGTGGCCTGAACCTGCTGCAGGTTTGACAGTTTTTTTTGGTTATAGCTTCCCAACCTTCTCGACCAATCAGGTTCTCCTCTGGTGGTTTGTCCCAGCAGCCACCTGGGTCCATCTGACTCTTCTTTGTCCCCCCCAGCCGCTGTTTGCCTGCTGATTGCTGTGCCAACAGACGCCTTTGTCTTGTTTAAGGATGTGGAGGGTTCAGGGACGGTCTGTTCTCGCCGGCTGGCGTCCATCCAGTCAATGGCGCCTCACACTGAGACTTTGATGTAACATCACAGATGTTCAGGATCACTTCTGACCTGAACACACTGTAACTCTAAACTGCTGGACTTCTGTCATTTATTGTACTTGGATGAAATGCCAGTTCTGTTGACGCCAAAGTCCTGCCGGTCTAAAGTGGCTCTTCTTGTGGGCGTCAACACTTAGAGATGGAACAGAAGGTAAAGTCTTCTTATTCTGGTTGTTGCTTTGAATCAGGCTGAAGTTACAGCTTTTTATTGACCTTGACCCCCAAAGGCCCTCACAAGTCAACAATGTGTACATACACACAGAGTCAGGGAGGAGGAAGCTGGTGTGTTTGCAGTGCTTCATTGTTTCCTGTAATAAACTGCAGCCTTTTGTGGACGTCCCCTCTGTCCAATCGGCTGCTTCTTATTTATTTGCCGTCGTCACAGAGGGGGCCCCTGTCAGCGCACTGTTTATAGAGCAGATTCTTTGGCTGAGCAAACAGCCGTACCCCCCGCCGCCCAGCCTAAACATGGCGGCGTTCACTCTCACGCTGATTGACGGCTCCTGCTTGGCTCTCCGGTCCTGCTCAGACTCGCCAAGTATGTGGAGAGCGTGAATGGTAGCGGCCGGCCCCAAGTGATGCGTAAGGACCCGGCTGCTGCTTTAACATGTTCTCACCGCACTTTACATTCCTGCTGCTGCGGTTCTCACGAGCCTCCGCTTCGTCCGTCCAGCTGCTGCAGCTGCAGAGGGATCGTCCATCACTGCAGTTTACTGACATACAGCTGCACCGCCACGTTCACTTCCTGTCTGTGTACAAACACACTGATCCCTGATCCAAAAAACCCTAACCCTTTTATAAACAGCTAATCAAAGATGGTGGTAAAATAAATCGGTCAGCTGACTTACTCGCTCTCTTCTTGCAGGTAAGGCCTTCGACATCACCTACGTGCGGCTGAAGTTCCATACCAGCCGGCCAGAGAGCTTCGCCATCTACAAGCGGACAAGCGAGGACGGCCCCTGGCTGCCGTATCAGTACTACAGTGGCTCCTGCGAGAAGACCTACCAGAAGCCAAATCGAGGCTTCATCCGCACCGGAGAAGACGAGCAGCAGGCGCTCTGCACCGATGAATTCAGTGACATCTCGCCGCTCACCGGTGGGAATGTGGCGTTCTCCACGCTGGAGGGCCGGCCCAGCGCTTACAACTTCGACCACAGCCCTGTCCTGCAGGTGAGTGATGTAAACAGGAAGTGGCAGTGATAGATTGACTTCCTGCCCAGCAGGTTGGGAATCACCATATCAGCAGACAGATGATGGCGTCCAAAGGGCGTCGTCTCATGACGAGAGGGAAGTTCATCAAGGTTAGATGTTGGCAGTTAAATGTCAAAGGTCACTGTGACCTGACAAAACATTGATTTAGACTCGTCCCGATTCAGGGCCTTGGCAGTCCACTTCCTGTCTCTCTCTGTCCGATCTCTGATTGGACGATGCATCTCTCCCCCTTACTCTACTAAAGAATAAGCACAGTGTGCCAGTGACTTTTTTCCCAGCATTCCTTTCTGCTGGTCAAGTTGCAGGTTTGCTGCTGCCAAGTACATGACATGTTGCTAAGCGACACCCCCGGATTTCCCACCGCAGCAGCAGCTCGTATTGGCTGGACCGACCTGCAGCTGGACGCTGTCTTCTCTCTGCAACTCCCTTTTCTCATCTCCTCCTCCCTTCCCATCCTCCTACCTTGTCCCTCCTCCGTCCTCCCCCTCACTGTGCCCCCCAGTCTGTTTGTGTTTCCATGATTCTGCAGCATCTGTTTTTATTCTCATCTGTTGCTCAATGGTTCATGTTTCAATGTTTTTGTGACTCAGCAGCTTGGTTTCTTCTGAAAAACAAACTGTTTTCATTTCAGGCACTTCAACTTTGTGTTGTGTTTGTGTAGAGAGAACTGTAGAGTTGTGTAACGTGATGCTATCATCCAGATTGATGATCTGATGAAGTGCTTCAGGTGTATTCCCCCCCCCCCCTCCACTGATGCCCCCCTCCATGTAAATGAACAGATTTAGCTCAGCTCTGAACTTCCTTATTTGACTCGTTGGCATGAAGCTATTTTTATTGAAGCTGGTTCTGCGACGCTCGGAGGCGTCAGGCTGTTTGTCGCTCACATTCCCGCCGTCTGTCATCTGTGAGGGGAAATAACCTCCAGCTGAGACAGTCCACCTTAATGAAACAGATTTATCACCGTTTCACTCGTGACCACCTTAAAATAACGCAGAACGTGTCAAACTGACATCTGAACCTTTTTCTGTCTGTGATTCGTTTTGAAGAAAACCACCAATGGAGTCTCCCCCCAAGAAATAAGCTCAGGGTTAAATAAAAAAAAAAACAAAAAAAAAACAATCGATCATTCGATGACCTCTGACCCCTCAGACTGCCGGGGTTGTTCATGTCCAGATTCACTTTCAGACACTTTCGTTGCATCAGTCGATAAAACGCTGTCACTTCCTGTTGACCTGCATCGACCCCTCATGAACTTTAACCTTACACGGCGCAGTGAGCTGCTTCGCTTTGGGCTTCATCTTGGGTCTGATGGTCATATCTGGTCTCTGGGAGGCTGTCACCATCGGTGGTTTGAACTCCGGTTTCAGTTTGTGAGGATGGACAGAATAAATGGCCGCTTTTCTTCTCTGATGAGTTTTCAATCCAGAATTGAATCTGCCAGTCCAAATCCACTTCATCCTTTAATGAGCACACAGTTCTGAGAAAACTGGCTGCTCCTCCTCTGACATGCACAAACAGTCAGGCTGAGTCGCAGTAAATCGACCTGCTCCCTGTTTTCCATCATGAATCTGGATGTTTGATTCCCAGAGGAGCTTCCAGCGCCAGGCAGTGTTCTTCCCCCACGAAAACACACCCCTCCAGGCTTCACATGATTGATGCCAAACAAATGTTCTGTACAGTTTAAACGGCGTCAACTCGGCCCAGAACCTGCAAGAGCTTCCTGGACCGGAAGCCCGAAGAGCCGCAACAGCTGGACACCAGTTTGTGCCGCGTGAATCTTACAGGAGGAAAGTCGGGCGTAACAGCTTTCAGAGAACTGAGCTGCTGTGAAACCAGCTGCAAAAAACTTCTTTTACAATAACATTTCTTCTTCAGAGCCAGGACCAGGGTCTCGGCCAAAAACTGAGTCAGAGCAGAACCTGACGCTGCTGATCTCAGTCACCAGGAAACAAACAAACTGAACTGAACCTTTAAAGGTCTTTCTTCCATATATTTGTAGATTTAAAAACCAAAAACATCCTCAGTGTAGTTTTATATCTCCTCTGCCAGACCCCTCTCTGGAACAGTTCATTGTTTGGACCTTTAACTTCTACACTGTCCGGACAGTCCCTGGGGGGGTTGGTGGTCCTCCTCTCCCAGTGATGGCTGATGGTCGGTGTGCTCAGCAGTCCAGGATTTAACATGTCTGTGTGAATCAGTGGAGGCTGAAGTCTTCCTGAGTGGGGGGGCGGGGATTCCAGCACGTTCCACAGTCAAATACTCTGGTCCTGCTGTTTCCTCTTCAACCTCTGCTGTTTAATGTGCACGTCTTCACTCAAACTGTCTTTTATTTGACTGTTTTGGCCATAAAAACACGGAGCCGTCTGTTAAAGCTGCTAGAAGCAGATTGGGTGTCTGACCAGGTCCACCGGCTGTCAGCAGATACTCTAACAGCTTCTCCCTGAGCCGGCTAATCTGAAGATGCTGGAGGTTGGAGTTCGTTTCAGGCCCTGGCTCCAATAAGCTTCTTGCTGATACTGTGAACAGAGCTATCTCTGGCATTCACTCCCAGTTTTCCCAACTTTGTTTAACTTCTGAAAACAAACAGGTGTCTTGAGCCAACTTTCTCAGATCGTCCTCGTCTTCTCATCAGCACCAGACATAAAGTGTGATGTCAGAGCAGGTCAATGGGTCAGCATTTCCAAGATGGGAGGCCTCAGTTCAACCTCATCCTGATTGGGTTGTCCAGTCTGTCAGTCATACAGTAGCCCCGCCCCCTAACCCATAACCTTTCCCTCTAAATGGAGCATAATTTTAAAAAATTAACATTGTGTTTTGTTGAAGACTGTAAACTAGACACTGAGACCATAAACTCATCAGGGAGGAGGAGGGACATTTTCCCATAGACTTCAGTACAGTCTGACCTCTTCTACAGCCAGTGGAGTTGCTCCTTGGTGGACAGTATATAGAATGATAAAGATCCAGTTTGTAGGCAGTTTGTGGTCATCGGTTGTTATTTATATTTTATTTGTGCATCTGGTCCACTTCCAACACCTACAAGGACCACCAACGGGCCGCAGGCCGCACAGTGGGAACCATCTGTCTTCTGTCAGCGGGCCCAGTCAGGGTCTCTGCAGGACTCCCAGTTTCAGTGTTTTCAGTGTCTGACCTTGTCTCCATGTTGTGTCTGCAGGACTGGGTGACAGCCACCGACATCAGAGTGACCCTGAACAGGCTCAACACGTTCGGAGACGAAGTCTTCAACGACCCTAAAGTCCTCAAGTCCTACTACTACGCCATCTCCGACTTTGCCGTGGGAGGAAGGTAAAGACCTGATGAGCCCGCTCTGCGGGGGCCGGGGGTGTCTTGAGGTGTCTTTGTGGTGTGTAGAGCAGTAAAGGTCTGGACAGGCGTTACAGGCTCGGCTGCTCTGCCATAATCTGTTTGAAATGTGGAGCAGATTTCCATTACACAGCCCACATTCCTCACATTCCTGACCAGCAGGGCCGGATTACAGAGAGACTGGAATGAGGCAGACTGACTGCCATTGAGCGGCCTCAGTTGCAGGACTGAACCTTTGTCCTCAAGGCGGGACTGACCTGCCTTGATTCACTTGAGAGCTCAGACCTAGATCAGGGCCTGGGAGGAACCCGGCTCCGGATTCCTCCTCATTTCTTCAACATGTACAACCCTGTTGGTGTCGGACAGGGACGTCTCCGGGTGAATGACGAGAACCAACAACCATTCACTGAGCGGAGCACCAAGCTGAACACGGACGCCTCTGATGCAGCTGAACTCCCTGAACTTGATCTCGCAGGTTCATGTGCTTGATGTGGACTCTGCTGTTTAGCAGTCAGCTTCAGTTTTCCTTCCCCCCTGTCAATTTTTCCACAACTCTCTGCCAAGAAACACCTGAGACAATAACTGGAGGTGGCTGCTAAGCAAGTCCTGTCCTGTCGCGGGGGGCTCAACCCCTGAGGAGGCTCAGCAGCCGCCGGTGTGGGTGCTGCGTCGCCCCCTGGTGGTGCTGTCAGAGTCTGAGGTTCACAGCTGTTATTGGTTATGCTTAGTTTGTAACAGTTGTTTGTGTTACCTGTCAGGTGTAAGTGTAACGGCCATGCCAGTGAGTGTGTGAAGAACGCCGGAGGAAGACTGGTTTGTAACTGCAAACACAACACGGAGGGCGATGACTGCAACGTCTGCAAACCGTTTTACAACGACCGGCCCTGGAGGAGAGCGACCGCCGACAACGCCAACGAGTGTCTGCGTGAGTCTGCCGCCGCCAACTGCACTTCAGCCTCTGTGCTCAGTTCAGGTCTGGTCCGGTCCAGTTACCCAGAACCCTCTGTGTGTTTGTGTCCTCAGCCTGCAACTGTAACGGGAAGAGCTCTGAGTGTGAGTTCGATGCCGAGCTGTACCGGGCCACGGGTCACGGAGGTCATTGCAGGAACTGCGCCGACAACACGGATGGGCCGAACTGTGAGCGCTGTCTTGACAACTACTATAGAGACCAGAGCGGCAGCCGCTGCCTGCCCTGCGCCTGCAGCACTGTGGGTGAGTGTGACCTCTGACCCAGACCAGGCCAGACGACAGGTCCAGTTTGGAGTCAGGGTTCAGGATCTTGAATAACATGGTTTAGACATGGTTAAGATGAGGAAGTAGTTTGTTCATTAAAACCACAAAATAAAAACGGACCAAAAATGTCAATAAACAAACAAATACAGTCGATGTCAACACTGTGTGTCTGTGTGTGTCGCAGGCTCAGAGTCTCCTCAGTGTGACAACAGAGGGATGTGTGCGTGTAAACCTGGAGTGACTGGAGAGAAGTGCGACCGCTGCCAACCAGGATACCACAGTCTGACCGAGGCCGGCTGCAGGTACCGTTTGGTTTGTCGTGTTTGTAGATGTGTTTCTGTGTGGAGGAGAGCATGCTTCATCAGCAGCTCACTTTTAATCCACTCAAGTATATTTTATCAGTATTTCCTTAAAATAATAACCAATAACCAACACTTTTTTTCTCAATTAAAGTAAAACCGCACACAAAAAACAGCAAATAAATTTTTAAACATGTTTATTGTAAAATAAATAAAATAAATAAAATATGGCTTTAGTTTCTCTTTACATCGTATCAGGGTCAACACATCGTTAGAACCAGACCCAAATCCAGGAAGTCCTGGATCAGTCTGGATCAGTCCTGGATCAGTCTGAATCTGTCCTGGATCAGTCCTGGATCAGTCTGGATCAGTCCTGGATCAGTCTGGATCAGTCCTGGATCAGTCCTGGATCAGTCGGGATCAGTCTGAATCGGTCCTGGATCAGTCTGAATCTGTCCTGGATCAGTCCTGGATCAGTCCTGGATCAGGCTGAATCTGTCCTGGATCAGTCCGGATCAGTCTGGATCAGTCTGAATCTGTCCTGGATCAGTCCTGGATCAGTCGGGATCAGTCTGAATCTGTCCTGGATCAGTCCTGGATCAGTCCTGGATCAGGCTGAATCTGTCTTGGATCAGTCCTGGATCAGTCCTGGATCAGTCCTGGATCAGTCCGGATCAGTCCGGATCAGTCCTGGATCAGTCCTGGATCAGTCCTGGATCTGTCTTGGATCAGTCCTGGATCAGTCTGGATCAGTCCTGGATCAGTCCTGGATCAGTCTGGATCAGTCTGGATCAGTCCTGGATCCTGGTCGATCATGTTGACTTGATCTTTTTTTCATAGCATGGTTTAAACTAGTACCCTGTTAGAAATGCTGAGCAACTTAAAATAATAAAACTCACCAATCCTCAATAAACCGGCCGGTCTGGACAACACGACCTCTGGGCTAAAACCACTGACTGCTCTGTGGGCGCCCCCTGCTGGACATCATCACCTGCTGAGTTAGAGCACACGATTAAACATGTAATTAACAACAAGCCCCCCAAAACTCTCTCTCTTTCTGTGTCTTCCCATCAGGCCTTGCTCTTGCTCGCCCTCCGGCAGTACTCAGGAGTGTGACGTCACTACGGGACAGTGTCGCTGTAAAGACAACGTTGAGGGCTTCAGCTGTGACAGGTCTCACTCTCACACACACAAATAATCAATCAATCAAACACACTCACTCTCTCTCATGCTGTCATTTTACCCATGATGCTTTGGAAGTTGTCTTTGTCCCATAATGCATTTCATGAGGACAGTCTGAAGGCCTGTCTTGTGACCTCTGACCTCTGACCTGTGCCCCTCAGGTGTAAACTGGGCTACTTTAATCTGGATCCGGCCAACCCTCAGGGCTGCACTCCCTGTTTCTGCTTCCAGCACTCATCCGTGTGCGACAGCGCCGACGGCTTCAGCGTCCACAGCATCAGCTCCGTCTTCCGCACAGGTAACGGCACTTGCAGGAGGCGCTCAGGGGGAAGTCACCTCGGGGGGAGCCTCAACTCATAGTGCGTGTGTGTGTGTGTGTGTGTGTGTGTGCGTCAGATGATGAGCAGTGGACCGGTCAGCAGCGTGATGGCCCCATTGTCCCAGTCCAGTGGTCCTCCAGTGGACAAGAAATATCCCTGATCTCAGACGACTACTTCCCCATGTACTTCATCGCCCCAGGTACACACACAGTCTGATCTGGTTTCTGATCCGGTCTCTGATCTGGACTCACCCCGGCTCTTGTGTCACAGAAAAGTTTCTGGGGAACCAGATGCTGAGTTACGGACAGAACCTGACTCTGAGTTTCCGTGTGGACCGGCGGGACACCCGTCTTTCGGCGGAGGATCTGGTCTTGGAGGGAGCCAATCTGAGGGTGGCCGTCCCCCTGATCGCCCAGGGCAACGCCTACCCCAACGAGAACATGCAGACTTACGTGTTCAGGTGGGTCAGACTGGGTTTTGGTCCTAATTTGTTTGTCGTCTGTTGGTTACTGACTCTGGTCCTGGTCCTGGTTCAGGCTCCACGACAGTACTGATTACCCCTGGAGACCAACCATCAGCCACTCGGACTTCCAGAGACTCCTACAAAACCTGACAGCCGTTAAGATCAGAGGGACCTACAGCGAGAGGAGTACGCAACAACAACACATCGCAAGACAACTCAACACAAAGGACAACTGCTCAGTCCCTGTTGTTGTTGAATGTGTCTCCAGGTGCTGGTTACCTTGATGACGTCTCCTTGGTAACAGCCAGGCGGGGCCCAGGTGTCCCGGCGCGCTGGGTGGAGCAGTGCACCTGTCCCCAGGGTTACCAAGGGCAACACTGTGAGCAGTGCACTGTGGGATACCGCCGCGCTCGCCCTGAGCTGGGAGCCTTCAGTCCCTGTGAGGCCTGTAACTGTAACGGACACAGTGACGCCTGCGACCCCGACACAGGTGAGGCTGGTCCCACTGGTCCAAACTGGTCCCGCTGTTCCCTGACTGGTCTAACTGGTTGACTGTTTGTCCGTCTGTCCATCAGGAGCCTGTGACTGTCAGCACAACACAGCTGGTCTCAGCTGTGAGCGCTGTAAAGACGGTTTCTATGGCGACGCCACCCAGGGAACGTCAGGTGACTGTGAACCGTGTCCTTGTCCAGCTGGAGCTACCTGCGCTGTCGTCCCCAAAACCAGAGAGGTGGTCTGCACCAACTGTCCCACAGGGACCACAGGTACACAGCAGGCCCACACAGGTCCTGGTCTGACCTGATGAAGGACCTGAGTCTTGAAGAACTTGCAGGAGATTATGAACCTGAGCTCACCTGTGCTGTTTCTGTGGTTCACCTGTGTGCAGGTAAGCGTTGTGAGCTCTGTGACGACGGTTTCTTCGGGGAGCCTTTGGTTCAGAGCGGTGCGGCCCGAGCCTGCAGAGCCTGCAAATGTAGTGATAACATTGACCCCAACGCCGTCGGCAACTGCAACCGTGAGACTGGCGAGTGTCTGAAGTGCATCTATAACACAGACGGCTTCTTCTGCGACCGCTGCAAGAAGGGTTTCTATGGCAACGCCCTGGCCACCAACCCCACCGACAAGTGCAAGCGTAAGAGGAAGTCCTAGGGTCCGATCCAGTCTGTATTTTGATTCCTGTGTGCGGTGTCTGACATGGTTCTGGTCTCTGCATCCTCAGCCTGCTCCTGCTCGCCGCTTGGCACCGTGGACCGTCAGACCAGCTGCTCCCAGGTCACCGGTCAGTGCCAGTGTCTCCCCAACGTCGCCGAGCGAGACTGCAGCGCCTGCCAACCCGGCTTCTTCAACCTGCAGAGCGGCAACGGCTGTGAACGGTCAGCTCTCCTCTGCCGCCATAGCAACAGCCTGCTCACTGACTTTATTCATACAGCACCTTTTTAAGGAAAGGTTGTCAACAAGGTTGTGAATAATCTTGTTTAGAAGATGGCGGCCAACAGTTACGTTCTCCCCTAGGAACTAAAACTGCACAAACCTTTTATTAAGCATTTTATTTGACCTTTGAACTCCCCTTGTTTCTCCCGCACAGGTGTAACTGTAACCCCATCGGCTCCACCAATGGTCAGTGTGACATCAGCTCAGGACAGTGCGAGTGTCAGCCCGCAGTCACCGGCCTCCGCTGTGAACGCTGCGAGGTCAACTTCTTCGGCTTCAGTGCATCCGGATGTAAACGTAAGGAGTGTTCACATCGCTGCCCTGGTATATAGAACCCCCCACACCTGTGGATAAATGAGTGTCGTTCCCTGTGTGTCACCCACAGCCTGTGACTGCGACCCCGAGGGCTCTCAGTCGGGTCAGTGTAAGGAGGATGGACGCTGCGAGTGTCGACCTGGCTTCGTAGGCGCCCGCTGTGACATGTGTGAAGAGAACTACTTCTACAACCGCTCAGTGCCGGGCTGCCAGCAGTGTCCGTCCTGCTATGGTCTGGTCAGGGACAAGGTGAGGGCGCTGAGCAGCGACGCACCACCTGACCCCCGGACCGCCATCCATGGGGCGGTTTGTGTTGAAAGCATCTTTGTGTCTGCAGGTGAACCAGCAGAGGCAGAAGCTTCATGAGCTGCAGACTCTGATCGATAACTTGGGCTCCGGTCAGGAGACTGTCAGTGACAAGGCCTTCGAGGACCGCCTAAAGGAGGCCGAGCGAGCCATCATGGATCTGCTGGAGGAGGCTCAGACCAGCAGAGGTAACACAACAGCGTGTCATTAAAACACACTTTTGTGCCTGAACGCACCATCATCAAGTGTTTGGGGTCTGTTTCTCTGGAGGAAATGATGAGAGATGACTTACTCAGGAAGTGAAGACATACAGTTCTCCCAGTTCAGGGGCTACATCTAAACCTTCATCTTGATCACCTGTGACCTTTGGCCTCACAGATGTAGACAGAGGCCTCCTGGACCGTCTGAACACCATCAACAGCACCCTGACCACTCAGTGGAACCGCCTGCAGAACATCCGCAACACGGTGGACGACACCGGCACCCAGGCTGACCGCGCACGCACCCGAGTCCGCGACGCTGAAAACCTGATCGACCGAGCCCGGCTGGAACTGGACAAGGCCAAGGACGCCATCAGCAAAGTGGTGAGTGAGGCCGCCATTGCAACGGCAACTGTTGGACTTTGCTAACGGAGTCTTGACATGATGTTGATGTTATCTGCAGGACATCAAACCTCCTGGCAGCGCTGGAGAGCCCAACAACATGACACTGCTGGCGGAGGAGGCACGAAAACTGGCTGAGAAGTAAGATGCGACTGATCTGTCCGACCAGCTCCTGTTCCCGTCCCAAACCATCTCTGTCACTCTGTGCAGGCACAAGATGGACGCTGATCAGATTGAGAAAATTGCCAAAGATGCCAATGACACATCAACCAAGGCGTACAACCTGCTGCTGAAGACTCTGGACGGAGAGAGCAAAACGGGCCAGGAGATCGATGAGCTCAACAGAAAGTGCGTCACGTCACCACGTCCTCTGTCCCTCTGTGAAGCACAGTCGACCTCAGGTTAACTTCTTCCCGCTCTGTCCTTCAGATACAACGAGGCCAAGGATTTGGCCAAGAATCTGGAGAAACAAGCCAACAAGGTCCACGCTGAGGCCGAGGACGCCGGGAACAGGGCTGTGAAGATCTTTGCCAACCTGACCAGCCTCCCGCCGTTCGACACCAAGGCCTTGGAGGTGAGTGATGAAGTCCACGTGTTCACACCTGATGGGAAACCCTTTTTGAGCACTGATTCTGTTTTCAGGATGAAGCCACAAAGATAAAGAAGGAGGCGTCAGACCTGGACAAGCTGATCGACAAGACGGAGAAGGAGTACAACGACCTCCGAGACGACCTGAAGCCCAAAGAACAGGAAGTCCGAAAACTGCTGGAGAAAGGAAAGAGTGAACAGCAGGTATCTGACCACGAGCCACCCACGTCTGTGAACACAAGCTATGCTAAGCAAAGTCAGCTGTTGTGATCTGATGTCTACTTCCTGTTTCTGCTGACAGACTGCTGATCAGCTGTTGGCTCGTGCAGACGCAGCCAAAGCTCTGGCAGAGGAGGCGGCGAAGAAGGGTCAGTCCACCTACAGGGAGGCAGAGAGCATCCTGAACGACCTGCGAGGTACTTGACCATCTGGCTGTCCACCTTCTGATGAATGAGTGGTTTCAGCTCAGGGTTGTCATGGCGATGGTCATGTTTATTCATGACCTCCTGTTCTTCTTCCTGTTGCAGATTTTGACAGGAGGGTCAACGACAACAAGACTGCCGCTGAGGAGGCCTTGAAGAAGATCCCTGCCATCAATGCCACCATCATGGCTGCCAACGAGAAGACCCGACAGGCAGAGGCAGCGCTCGGTAACGCTGCCACTGACGCCCGACAAGCCAAGGACAAGGCGGAAGAGGCAGAGAGGATCGCCACCAATGTGCAGAAGGTAAACCGAATGGGTACCTGGTCACTCTCGTTGGGGCTTCAGTTTTCAGTTCAGCCTCTGATAACAATCCGTCTGCGCAGGGCTCAGCTGAGACCAAGGAGGACGCGGAGAAGGCGTTACAGGACACCAAAAAGCTGGACGGGGAGGTCAACGACATGATGGACCAGCTGAGCGCTGCGGAGCAGGAACTGGCCCGGAAAAAGGCCGAGGCCGACCAGGACATGATGATGGCTGGAATGGTACGACCTGGTCTGGACACCGCAATGTGCTTTATAATGATGTTGGTCAATCAGCTGATCGCTTTTCTCTGTCCTGCAGGCGTCCAGCAGTGCAAAGGAGGCGGAGGACAACGCCCGCAAAGCCAAGAGTGCTGTGAAGATGGTCCTGAGCACCATCACTGCCCTGCTGGATCAGCTGGGTAACGAAAAACAAACTGGTTGATACATTAATCAAAGATTATAAAACCTTCTAGTCTGCGTCTGACTGGTCAGATAGGTGATGATATCAACACTGAACTCTTCCTTCTTTTGACGTGTTGGCAGGAAACATTGACAAGGTCGACTTGAGCAAACTGAATCAGATCGACGAATCTCTGAAGAGGGCCAAGGGCAAGATGGCCGACAGCGACCTGGACAGGAAGCTGGTTGAGCTGAATGACGTGGCGCGCACTCAGGAGGAAATGATCAACGACTACGACCGGCAGATCCGAGAGATCCGCGCCGACATCACCAATCTGAACGACATCAAGAACACGTTACCAGACGGTTGCTTCAACACGCCGTCCCTGGAGAGGCCTTAACCCCGCCCCCAATCTCCATCACCCCCCACCCCCACTCTTCTCAGTCTAACACTCCGGCAAAGTGCCGACTTTTACCAAAACAGTTTTTAAATGTTTTGTTTTCAAAATTCTTTTCTTTGATTTTTCTTCACAAGAGCAAAGCTGACGCTTCAGACGGCACACTTTTTTTGTTGTTTTTGTGTTTTTGTTTTTTGTCGTCGTGACGCAGTAACGTGGTCAAGGTCGAATGGACTAAGCGGCGTGGAGAAGCCGCGCAGAGGTGAACGACTAGAACCACGATCCCGACATGACTGCATCCCTCCGACGCAGACGCCACAGAAGAAGTTCCTCCAGGAACGTGACCAGAAAAGCCCGTTTTCAGAATCCAAACAGTGAAGGATCCTCCAGTTTCTCCTCAACAGTATTTTCACCTCCGCTGGTCCACGTGAGACCACATAACCCTGAAGTCCTGATCCAAGACTGAGTTTGCATCTCATCACATCAGCTGTAAGATTCTCATTGTGCAGGATCCTCCACGTGTCTGGACTTCAGGTCACACGTCCTTACGGTCCTTAGATTACAGCTCACAGGTTTGATTCCCATTGTTGCTGCTCACTGATCCTTTTTATTTTACCCGTCATACATTAATGTTTTCTTCCAGGCTAAAATCCAACACTATGCAACTTTGTACATTTTGCGTAGCGAGAGTTTTTATCTGATACACTGGTGCTAATAATTATTTCAAATGTTGTATTTTTGTGTGAATGTTTTTTATGACATCATCGAGAGAGGAAGTTCTTTGTGTAAATATGCTCGGATGATTCAGGACTGGCTGATTCTGAGAAATAAAACATGGAAACAGCCTTCACCACCTTCATCATCACGATCAACTCAGACCTCCAGGTTCAGTATATACAGATCTCCATGGTAACGTCTGTGGTATGTTATTGTTATTATTATTATTATAATATGCTTGCTTGTATACAAGGCTCTGTGTTGCTGCCTCATAGCGATGCCAACATTTCATTTGTTTTATTAATTCTCAGTTAATTCAACCTGAATATTTTTGTTTATAGTTTGTTTTGTTTTTTTGACCCTTTTATCCAATCAGGTCGTGTATCACAGCAGTTTGTTCTCTTGTCTCCATGGAGATGACGAGGATAAACTCAGTCACGTTGCTATGGTAGTTAACTGTTTTAATTAGTGTTTTGTGCCTTAATATAAAGTTTGGTTGTAATCACAGCCCTGCTCAGGGGGGCGTCGCCGAGATGTCCTCGTCCTCATGTCGGTACTGAAGCAGGGGTTTTTTGTTGTTTTTTTTTTTTTTTAACGAGGTCCTGAACAGAGTCAGAAACTAAAAAAGGCAGATCCAAATCCATCTCTGACCTGGATCTAAGCGTGGTGGCTGCTCTGCAGGATGTGCAGCACAGTCGTGATGTATAAACAGTATTTTAAGTTATAATGAACCAGTTATTTGTGGCGTAACCCTGCTGTCTCCGATGATGAGCTGTTGGCTGCACAGCCTGCAGGACTTAGGACCGGCCTGGTTTCTGGCCCTGTGAGGACCTGAAGGACCCTGTTTGTGCCCATGTGCCTGTAAATCCAAACTTAACATTTCAATAATAAAAGATTACTACAGGACGCCTGTGAGTGTGTGTGTTTCACCTTTAAACCTGGACCAGGACGCCGGTTCTGTGAAGTGAATCCAGTTCTGAAGAGCCTTGAATCGTCGCTCCTGGCTGTTGTTTAGTCCTGATGGGTCTCAGCGGGTCCACTGGGGGGGCAGTAGGACCTGATAATCCTGTTCCACAACATAAACAATCTGTGGTGACACTTTAGGACATCATAGATTATAAAATGACATCTTCATCTGTGAGTGGTCTGTCAGCTCCTCCCTTCATCACCAGAATACAGACAATTACATTTACACAGTTTTACACAAACAAAATAGTACTCAAATATTCCTCTGGTTTTATTTTTAATATTTAAAATTTAGATTTTATATGAATAAACAGCATTCTCTGCTCTCAGTGATCTCTTTCAGCTGGATCAGGCTCCTTTTCTCACTGCAGCTGCAAGTGTTGACTCAGCTCCAAATCCTCCAGACTGAAGTCCAGTCCAGCTTCTGTGGGCTGGACTGACAAATCCACCTCACAACTTGGTCCAGACCTCCAGGATCCGGACTTCAGAGGTCCGGAGGAGTCCAGACCTCCAGGATCCGGACTTCAGAGGTCTAAAGGAGTCCAGACCTCCAGGATCAGGACTTCAGAGGTCTGGAGGAGTCCAGACCTCCAGGATCCGGATTTCAGAGGTCTAAAGGAGTCCAGACCTCCAGGATCCGGACTTCAGACGTCCGGAAGGAGTCCAGACCTCCAGGATCAGGACTTCAGACGTCCAGAGGAGTCCAGACCTCCAGGATCCGGACTTCAGAGGTCTAAAGGAGTCCAGACCTCCAGGATCAGGACTTCAGAGGTCCGGAGGAGTCCAGACCTCCAGGATCCGGATTTCAGAGGTCTAAAGGAGTCCAGATCTCCAGGATCAGGACTTCAGGGTACGCCGTCATTGTGTTCTGGCTGTTATTCCCTGTTGGAGCAGCAGGGGGCGTCACAGTCCTGTTTTTATTCACCCAAACACAAAGATGAGTTAATAATGTTGACAACAGTCAGAATTTTCTAATTTAGACAATCAGAGTTATAATTTCTGCTTTTAAAGATATTTGTAAGATGTAAAAATATAATTGAATGTAGTAGAAAATTAAAAACTCACATTATTGAGTAAAATATTCAAAACAGAAAAAAACATTTTTTAAAGCTTCATGTTTCGCAGTATTATTTAAAAAAATAAATTTTTCTGATTATTGTTTTTAAAGAAAGCACTTGATAAGTTTGGAGTAATTAATTTGAACCTTTCAGTAAAAACGGGCAGAAAAACTTTATTTAGGACGAAGGACAGAACCGACCGGACTCATTTTACTTCTTGGTCCAGTTTTATTGTTTGATTTTTGATTTCTCTGCTTCGTTTGTTTACGTCCCTTCTGCTGTCAACGAAAACAATAAATAATGTATTTATAAAATATATAAATAATAAAGTTTCTGTGATGTGTGTTGCTGACCGGAGGGCGCGCGCCCCCTTGAGACGGGAGCGCGCCCGGTGCCCGGCTCGTGCCCGGCCCCGTGGAGCGGACCAGGCAGACTCCCGGAGAGAGTCCTCCGAGTCCGTCCGTCGGTCCGTCGGTCCGAGTCCTCCGGCCGCTGCAGGGAGCAGGGCCCGCTCTGTCGGAAGTTTGTGGCCGGAGAAGCTGCCCGGGAGGGCGGAACAATGAGGCAGAGCCGGCCGGGCTGCCGGACCTCGGCTAACGGCTAGCTAGGAGCGGCTGGCCGGTCAAAGCGCCCCAACTGTCGGCGGACGGAGGAAGCCCCGGCCCCCCGGCCCCCCGGCCCCCCGACCCCCCGGCCCCCCGACCCCCCGGCCCCCCGCCCTCACCTCTGCCTGGACCCGGACTCACGGTTCCCGGATTACCGACCACTTCTGGAGCTTTCTCTGACACACAGCAAGTTGTTCCGCCTCGACATGGAGACGGACTCGGTGGCAGGCGACGTGGAGTGTCTGCACGGCGGGCTGCTGGATCCCCCGGTGGACCGGATCCTGCTGGACCGGATCCTGCTGGACTCCGTGTCCCAGCAGCAGGGCTGGCTCCGAGTTTACGGTAAGAACCACACACAGGTCCGGACCGGTTTCACTGCGGCAGACCGTCCAGGTAACAGCCCCGGGCCAAGGCCAGGGTCGGTCCCGGGTCGGTCCCGGGTCGCCTCTCGTCCTGCTCACCTGTCTGTCCCTCACACCGGCTGCCTGCTCCTCCACCTGGGGTCAGAGGTCAGGGCAGCTCCAGCTGCTTCAGACCCTGAGCCCACTAAAACTTTAAATACTTTACAGGACACGGATCTCCTCTCAGCCTGGTCCAGTCAGTCTGGGACCAGAATCAGCAGGAACAGACTGACTGATTCGGACTGATGAACCAGCAGTCCGTCCTTCATTACGGTGACATGATGCTGAAGCTGTTTTTTCTAACTGACATTTATTAAGTTTATCAGAGTTTGTTGGAGGAAAATACAAACTCAGCTGCTGAGATTAAAATAAATAAAGGCCTGAATGGACCGGTTATGTTTCCGAGCCCAGGGGCCGTCTTCCGGTCCAGGGATCAGGACTTGGTGTTGGGCCCGACATGAAGGACCTCGATCAGATTTTCTGTCTGACTGAGTCGCTGGTTCGGTGACTCACAGTCCTCCACAGCTGTTGTGTAATCTTCCTCCAAAATAAAAGCGCCCCACAGCTGTGGGACGGGAGCAGGAGCAGTTTTCCATGACAGGAAGTTGCTCAGTGGTGGCGAGGCTGCCGGGTCTCTGCGGTTGTTTGGCTCTGCAGGAAGTGAGTGAACTCCAGGTGACTTGTTGTGAGTGTTGCTCAGAGTCTGAGCTGGCCGTCCTCAGCCGACAGCAGCACAGTTTATTTGTCACAGTGACGGGCGTGTTGTGTGTGGCTACAGTCTTTGTTCCCATATGTCCTGAACACAGCACTGGTATGTCTGGACGCAGGACTGTGTTTGGATGTTAGCTCTGCCCCCCCCAGGCGGAGGGAGTGTGATGTCATCAGCCGGTTTGTGCTGGTGATCTCACCCTGCAGGACTCTGGCTCTGGCATCAGACCCTTGTTGCCATCCAAAGCTCACATACCTCAGATAGACTGAACAAGGGCTGTTGCTTTAGCTCCGGTCCGGCTCACCAGGTTCCGGTCACTAGGTGTGGGTCACCAGGTCTGGGCCACCAGGTCCTGCTCACCAGGTCCGGGCCACCAGGTCCTACTCACCAGGTTCCGGTCACTAGGTGTAGGTCACCAGGTCCGGGCCACCAGGTCCTGCTCACCAGGTTCCGGTCACTAGGTGTGGGTCACCCGGTCTGGCTCACCAGGTCCGGGCCACCAGGTCCTGCTCACCAGGTCCGGGCCATTAGGTCCTACTCACCAGGTTCCGGTCACTAGGTGTGGGTCACCCGGTCCGGCTCACCAGGTCCGGGCCACCAGGTTCCGGTCACTAGGTGTGGGTCACCAGGTCTGGGCCACCAGGTCCTGCTCACCAGGTCCGGGCCATTAGGTCCTACTCACCAGGTTCCGGTCACTAGGTGTAGGTCACCAGGTCCGGGCCACCAGGTCCTGCTCACCAGGTTCCGGTCACTAGGTGTGGGTCACCCGGTCTGGCTCACCAGGTCCGGGCCACCAGGTCCTGCTCACCAGGTCCGGGCCATTAGGTCCTACTCACCAGGTTCCGGTCACTAGGTGTGGGTCACCCGGTCCGGCTCACCAGGTCCGGGCCACCAGGTCCTGCTCACCAGGTCCTGCTCACCAGGTTCCGGTCACTAGGTGTGGGTCACCCGGTCCGGCTCACCAGGTCCGGCTCACCAGGTCCGGCTCACCAGGTCCTGCTCACCAGGTCCTGCTCACCAGGTTCCGGTCACTAGGTGTGGGTCACCCGGTCCGGCTCACCAGGTCCAGGCCACCAGGTCCTGCTCACCAGGTCCTGCTCACCAGGTTCCGGTCACTAGGTGTGGGTCACCCGGTCTGGCTCACCAGGTCCGGGCCACCAGGTCCTGCTCACCAGGTCCGGGCCATTAGGTCCTGCTCACCAGGTCCGGGCCATTAGGTCCTGCTCACCAGGTCCGGGCCATTAGGTCCTACTCACCAGGTTCCAGTCACTAGGTGTGGGTCACCTGGTCCGGCTCACCAGGTTGGTGAGGTTGGAAGGTCTGGTTCCATCTGGGAGTCCATCACAGAGATCTAGGCTATGTTTAGCATAGCTTAGCACAAACACTGAAAGCAGAGGGAAACTGTTAGCCTGTCCACGTCCCTCTGAAGCAGACTGAATGTGTTTTCTAGTTTTGATGATGACGACGGTGTTGTTGTGCTGCTCTGATGTAATCCGGCTGTGTGTCGCTGTGTGTGAGCCACAGAAGGGCTGCTGGAGATAAGCCTGTTAAAGCTGACTGCACACAGATGCTTAAACACAGGTTATCCTTTATTCTGCCCCCCCCCCCGCTGAGGGGAAGGTCATCAGTCCGGCTGGACGGGAGTCCTCAGGGTTGATCCTGAAAGGTGAGCAGCTGAATCAGATCTGATGATGAAACAAATAAAAAATACAAATATTAATCAACTTTGTTTCTGATTGTTGCTCTGAGAAAAAGATGGACTGAGGAGATGGTGGACTACAGGAGATAATAATGGCAGAGCTGTAACCTGTTTACTATCGCACATTTTGACAACACTGTTTGTTCTAATTATTATTTTCCTTCAGACACCTGATAAACAGGAAACAAAGGTCACCACGGGTCCCACAGCGAGCTACTCCAGCTGTCAGTCAAAGAGGCCATGCCCTCAACTCTCAGTCACTTTAACCAGATTAAACAGGAAACGGCTGAGTTCTCTAAAATTTCCCCTCCGTCCTCATGAAGGAGGAACTGATCTGCAGAGACCAGAACAGTTTCTGTTCATTTAACATGGGAGTCTGAGTTTGAGTCTGGGCCGGACTCCCCGCTGGATCCAGACTGTAGCGGGCTGTAGAAGAACTGCAGATTTAGCTCAGGGTTCAGTTTTGTGGCTCAGTCTGCTGACCAGTCCTCTTCACCGTTGGATTTAAGTCCTTGTGGTTCTGGTTCTGGTGGTGATGGAGAACGTCCAGGGTCAGAGGTCAGGGCAGGAGGGTTTCCCTCCATCTGCCCAGCAGTGGGGTGCTCTCAGTAAGGCCTTCAGATCTCTGAGTCCATGGTGGCTGGATGTGCCCCCCCACTGAGGTTTTCAGCACTATGTTGGATGGGGACTCTCGGAGTCTGTTGTGTTGGGCCCAGTTCACACCTGAGATCCTGGCTGGTGGGAGCAGCTGCCACGCCTTAGCTCGCTCCCCATTTCACCCGTCGATCTGTCAGGTTTCCTCACTTCATTTGGAGACTACGTGGCGTTTCATTGAAGCTTTGGGGACAAAGACAGACAGAAACCATGGAGGGACAGAGTGGACAGGAAGGACTCACACTGACAACCACACCAAGAGATATGTAGTGTGTTCTTGATTCTCTCTCACACACAAACACACACGTATGGTTTACAGGACTGGCTTGTATGAGCCGGGTCCAGGACGGTGTGGTGGTGTTGAGGACAATGCAGGCCGGACTGGAGGAGGAAATGGAAAGTTCCTTGCAGGCCTGGTTGTTATCAGGTTGTGGGGGGGGGCAGGATTTCCCCTCTGGAACAAAACAAGTCTGACTCCTGTGGTCAGAAATAAGCTACTGTCTATTTCAGGACTCTGCAGAGAGGAACTGGGATCCTCTGGGATCACAGCAGGACTAGGACCAGGATCAGGACCAGTTGGTGTTCATGAGCACATAGTTTAGACAGACTCAGAGGTCCAGGTCCACCTCAACCTGAACCTGGACCCAACATGACCAGGTTTCAGTGTGATGGTTCAGATTCTCCTCACAGACAGGAAGTCCTTCTTGTCACTGGACATCTGGAGACGCCTGCAGGATACCGATGGACATGTTTTGATTCATCAAGGAATATTATGTCATGTAATCAATAGCTGCGTCAGACCAATCAATGAATCATTGCACTGGTTTATCAATCCCTGAAATGTCAGTCAGTTAGTTAGTACATGAATAAGCTGTAAGTGAGACATCCAAACACACAACTGTTACTGTCGTTGTGTTTGTTAATAGGAGATCTCAGTCATATTCCTTTGTGTATGACGTCACAGATTTTAAACTTGCTGTCTGTTTTCGGGACATGTGGGACATTTACCCAGGATTCCTGAGGCTGTGCTCCTCCCTCTGCTGGTTATTGTTAGCTGCTGATTTTCTGCAGGAAGCAGCTCAGACGTGGACCGAGTGTCCTTGTCCTCTGCCGCTCTCTACCTGATGGACTTCCTGTTTCTCTTCCTGACATTCCCTCTCACTGCTCTCAGGAATGTTGCCGCCTGTCTGGGCTGAGTGCCAGGAAATGAATGAGATTCCAATCAGCTCAGATCAGTCCAGGTACTGTATGTCTCAGGGTCCAGGTCTTTGTACAGATGAGTGGACTGGAGGTCAGATTGGTTTCTACCTGTTCAGACATCAGGACAACACAGGAGGTTGGAGGAAAAAATGAGAAGCAGCTCTGTGAGTAGGGGGACTCTCCCAGTCCCTGTTGTCAGTTAGTGGGTGGCCGGTGGAGATGTTGGCTCGGTCCAGGACTCCTCGGCTTAGCCTGCTCTGGTCTTAACTGTGACCTACATGCAGCCGGCGGCGCTGACACGAGCAGCTTCATTATCCAATCAGAGCAGATATGTGGGTCAGTAAGAGCAGCTGGTTTACTAAAGCCTGTAGGAAGAACAAGGTTCACAGGGACATCCTGGAGACACTTGTTTCAGGGTTTTGGATCGAGGATCAGCTCCTCTCATCTGATGGCTGCTGTCTCTCGAGAAACTATCTGAGGACTTTTACCAGAGTTGGGTTTATAATGACAACTTTTGACTGAGGACAAATGAGAGATATGAAATCCACCACAACACCTACCTGTGTGATACTGCCCCCCCAAGAACCACAGATCACCAAGGTCCATACGGTCTAAAGGTAGACCTCCATGTGGTTCTTTATTAATACTAAGAGAACAGTTAACACATATTGGACCCTTAAATTGAAATACGGTCAGCAGGATTACCCGTTTCTGTTTTTTCCCAACAGCAGATGATCACTTGTGATGGAGTTTTGTTCTGTTGCTGTGACCTTTGACCTTAGTTGCTTCTACCAGGATTCCTTTGGCCCTTTTGAATCAGTCTTGATTGACGGCCGAAAGCCCCAGATGTAAAGTTCTGCCTGGATATCAAACCACCTCATTTCCATATGAATGAGCAGGCTGAGCGACGCCTGCAGGGCTTTTACATTCCGTGTCTTCGTCGTCGTCGTCTTCTTCTGCAGTACTCTGTTTAATCATCGGTGGACGTTTGTGAGTCCCTCAGGAGGATCAGTGTCGCCTCCCTGTGGGATGCTGCTCCAGTTTCCTGTCTGAACACAGAGGCCTTAGACCTTGTTGGAGGGGGGCAGCATTCTTTAGTGTTTATGAATATTTATAAGCTCCTGGTTTGGTCCAGCCATGAGACCTGACACAGATTCAAAGCCCTTTAACCCCCCCGACCCCCCCAGTGGTCGTCATTATCAGCTCAGGAGAAGTTTTGTTCAGTCTCAAAACTTCACAGAATACAAAACGTTTCTATAGAAACGAAAACACAACAGCTGGAAATGTGGAAAGTTTTACCAGCATGATGCCAAAAAGATTTCCGGAATATTTAAGTTCTGATTTGGACATGACCATAAGGACGATGAAATAAGTCCATAAATGGTCAAAGAGGTGGAGCCTTGTGGGCAACATGTCACTCACAAGTCTTTATAACTTTAATGATTAATTAAATATGTAAACAGTTGTGTTCTATAAATTATCCCCTTCAGTCGTCATGAAGCAGAAATATTAGCTCCAGAGACCAGAACAGTTTATTTCTGCTCTAGCTGGACATTTTAAGTCTGACTGTCTCTTTCAGAGCGATTGTTCATCATTACTGCTCCAAAGAATGAGCAGAACTCCTGATCAGATAAGGACAGAAACTTCTGGTCAGATGTAGAACGATCCAAACACATGAGAGGAACTTTTCTTTGGAAAAGAAGGGAACATTCAAAGTGTGTTTTCAGTTAGTTCTTGTTTTCTGATTCCAGAGAACTCAGTCTGAACTGATCAGACAGAATCAGATGATTCTGGATCTGGGGGATACATTTTAGTTTTCAAGAAATGACTTTATGAGGAAAATCAAAAAAGGGATGAAAAAACCTATGTAACTCCAAAAAGATTAAACAGGAGACGAGGAAAATATTCACATTTGACTGTGTGGTTAAAGATGAATCCTCATCAAAAATAGATTGATTTTCCATCATTAGAGTCAAAGTACCAATTGTTCCAGTTGTGGTTTCACAGACCCAATCCACCTGTTTCCTTAGTTCTGGTTTCAGAGCGGATTTCCGTCCGACTCGGATCAATAAAAAACCAATCAGGACACATTGTTAACTGATGGCAGAAGAAGACGGCTGGCACATTGTGTGCAGTTTCACTTTCTGTGCTGTTCATACGGAAAACCACAGTCTGCTGCTTTACTTCATGGTGAAACCTGATTGGCCGAGCTTGTAAAAAAAAAAAAAAAAAAACTCAGCCCTCATCTGACTGTCGACTTCCTCTCAGGAAGACTGTCAGCACGCTGTTGAGACCGACGCTCCAAAATGCCGTTGACATGAAGACAAACGGGACCAGACGTCTCTTTGTAGGCTCAAATGTGTAGTTAGGGACGTGTGTTCAGGTTGGAGCACAGCTGTCGGCAAACCAGCTGTTTCCGCCATTTTGGAAGCGCCCATCTGCTCGCTCCTGCTGCCTGGGGAAGGCTTGTGTGTGGTGGACCATGAGTGGAAGCGGCAACCCCCCTCTGGACTGCCAAGGTCCAGGCCTGGATCCCCGTCAGGCTTCGTATCGCTGGCACCATTACAGGAAGTCTTGGGCAAGATCCGACCCCCAAGCGGGTCATGAGCAGCCAATGGACAGGTACAAGTGGACAACATCTGTTCGCTTGGCACCAAAGGCTCCCAAGATGTCCACCCATGAGGGCAGAGGACACAGTTCTGAGTCCCCTCACCTGAGGCTGCTCAGTCTACCAAGGATTGGCACCGGCCCCACTGACAGGAACCGAGATCAGTCCCAAGAAGTGGGCCAGACCAGGTCCAGCTCCCTGCACAGGATCTTCCCCTTCTCCAGATCAATGTCTGAGCCTGCCACAGGAACCGAACCAGAGAGGCTGACGCTCAGGAAGGTGGGGTCAGACGCAGATCGGCGAACTGCCTCCGTCAGCAGCTTCATCCACTCGTTCTCTCGGAGGATCAGCAGAGTCTTTAGGGACGAATCCGGACCTGAGTCTGGTAGGAGGGAGTAATTTTTACCTGACTGTGTGGACCTTTGGACCTTCAGACTGTAGGGACCTTTGGACCTTTGGACCGTACAGACCTTAGGGCCTTTGGACCTTTAGACTGTATGGACCTTTGGACCTTTGGACCTTTAGACCTTCAGACTGTAGGGACCTTTGGACCTTTAGACCTTCAGACTGTAGGGACCTTAGGACCTTTAGACCTTCAGACTGTAGGGACCTTTGGACCTTTGGACCTTAGGACCTTTAGACCTTTAGACCTTCAGACTGTAGGGACCTTTGGACCTTAGGACCTTTAGACCTTCAGACTGTAGGGACCTTTGGACCTTAGGACCTTTAGACCTTCAGACTGTAGGGACCTTTGGACCTTTGGACCTTTAGACTGTAGGGACCTTTGGACCTTTGGACCTTTAGGCTTCAGACTGTAGGGACCTTTGGACCTTTGGACCTTTGGACCTTTAGACCTTCAGACTGTAGGGACCTTTGGACCTTTGGACCTTTGGACCTTTGGACCTTTGGACCTTTGGACCTTTGGACCTTAGGACCTTTAGACCTTCAGACTGTAGGGACCTTTGGACCTTAGGACCTTTAGACCTTCAGACTGTAGGGACCTTTAACATCTGTGTGAATGTGTTTGTTCTTAAAGTGGTTCTTTGATCTAATTTGCAGCATCGCAGTGTGATTGTTGTGAGTGTAGCAGGAGCAGACTCCTCCAGGTTTCATGTTGACAGTGTTGATCAGGTCTTGTCAGTGTCCTGGGTCTGTGTAGATTTATTCTGTTATCACGGTGTTTCCTGAGGAGGAGTGTCCTCGGGGAGCCTCGGGCCTGGACTTCTGATTGAGAGCCAGAAATCTGCCTGCAGCTGCCTCAGGAAATATTTACATGAATTCATAGAATCATGTTCAGCCAAGCAGTAACTCTGAAGGTTAACGTATGCTAATTTCAACTTCACTTGAACGTTGCCTGATGTGCAGACTGAGCATCCAGACCCAGACCGATCCTGAATGTGTGTTTTCATGCAGAACTGAGGAGAAACCAGTCATTCCTCTGACTTATCTTGTTTTGAATGTGTCATTATATCTCTCCTGGTTTTTTTTTTTTTTTTTTTTTTCAACATTGTCAGTAACTAAGTTTATTACTCTGCTAAATCATAAAACCAGGTCTGATGCAAGATTCATAAATCACTGCCAAGATGTTGGAATACAACCTACTAGAGCATGAGGGAGAAAGAACGACAGGGATATAAATGAATAAATAAATACAGCAGTGCTGGGACTCTCCCTGATGAAATACGGTTCAGTGTCAGATAAATATATAAATATCACATTAGCATAAATCACGAGTGGGCTCTGTTCTCTGTCTCTGATCCATGTTTCTGTGTATTTAAGTTCATCCATCATCCTGAAGCGGAGATGATATCTGTCACCTTCCAGCAGCCTCAGCAGGCCGCAGCCACCGGCGTATGCATCCGTCGCCATAAATTTAAAATCAGTGAGGAGGAGTGCTCGTGTAAGCCGAGCATGTAGAGCAGGATTTCATTTCATCTCTCTGAGTCAGTGGTTTATGGGAAATGCAGTTAATATGTCAGAGGGGGAGGGGATGTCACCCCTCCTAAGGAATACTCCTCAGGAATATACTGGCTTCATATTCATTTATTTCTACCCCTGTTGTTGTTTCCCTTCATGTTAATTTGCGGAGCATTTGTGCTCCGTGTTTTCTGACTACATTTCCCATGGTGTTTTGGGGGATGTTGGAACATACGCCAAATTTGTTATGACCACTTCCTGTTGTCAGTGTCTGAAGGAAAGTTTAAGACGTGTTTCTGTACTTTTCAGATCATGTGATCTGTGTTTGACACTGAAGCCAAACCAAAACAACCAGCCCCCCCCCCCCCCCAGCAAAAGTTTCTGACCTGAAGAGACAAATTAATGAGGATTAGTTGTTCTTTTTTACATTCAGTAAACTAAAACCAAACAGCAACTGCAGAGAGACGACGTGTGAAGGTCTGCAATTGGCCCAGAGGATGCTGGGTAGCCAAAACCACAGTTCTCACTTCTTCACACACACACAGAGGCCCGATTCACCCTCCTCCTCTCACACTCTTCAGGTTTCATGTGAAAATGAACAGCTACTTCTAATTGGAGGCTAATTAGCACAAGTGTGAATGTGTGTGTGTGCCTTCACAATAAAAGCTTTCAGTGGCCCCCTGATGCCCTGCACCACACTGATGCTGACACATTTGTCTCTAACTGGGAGTATAACACAAACTATACAACCTAACACACAACACGAATCCACGTAGAGGAGACTCCAGCAGCTCAGAGGAACTGAAACTCTGAGTTGACAGTTTTCCTTCACGTACCAGTGACGTGTTGCATGTAAAACGTTTGGTAGATTTGTAAACAGACCATGGACAGGAAGCTGCCCTTCACAGCCTGAATGGGGCAGTTTGATTAAAAACACTGCTCCTCTGTCGGGGGTCCACTCTCTTTATTGCTGTGATTTCCTCCCTGAGACAAAAGCTCATCCTCAGCCTGTTTTCACACCTTGATCTGAGCTGGTGACCCCCCACCCCTGGGGCTTTAAACCCTCCCTCACTCTTACCCTGTCCTCAGGAAAGACATTGAAGCTAATTTAGCCCATCAGCCTTTAGCTTCTTAGATTTTTACTGTAAATGAAAGGCCCGTATTTCATCTACTTCATGTTTTAGCTTTTCCAGTCTTTTATTTGAAGGGTTGATCCTTCAGAAGATATTCTGGTGGTTTTAAGAATCTGAAACCACCCCAGGGTAGTTTTATATCTCCTCTCTTAGCCAATCAGAGGAGAGGATCAGATCCTCTGATTGGCTGACTTTTGAATGATCCAATACGAAACACAAGCGATAAAAAGAGAAACCAAATCCTGTAACGGTTGGATGGGTCCATGGGGGGGTGGACCTTGGTCTTTAACGTCTACCTTTGCAAATGCTAACTGCGTGTGTGCGTGTGTGTGTTATCTGCCAGGTCAGTCTCGGTGACACGCCCCTCTCTACCCCCCCTTTCTTCCTGTTGAATGGTCTCATCTTGATAAAGCAGCGATGTGATGTCACTGCACTGGGATTGGTGGAGGCTATGTGTTGTATTTACTGGTTGCTATAGAGACCTGACCTGCCCGCTGCAAAGGGAAAATATACAGGTCGACAAACAAAGCAGCCTCTGTGTGTGTGTGTGGTCTTTTCTTGTGAGAACCTGTGAGGGAACTAGGTTTTCACAGGTTGTCCTGGAAAACCTGGAACTGTCCAATGCAGCTTTCCAGTCCTCAGACAGTCATAAGGATTGATGAAAGTGGGTCATTGTCCTGGAAAATTGTGTGTAGCCCTGGAAAAGTATTTGTAGTCCTGGATAAGTATTGGTTGGAAAAGTGTGTCTGTTTGACTTCTTTCACATGACCACTGATCACCATGTGACTGGAGAATGATTATAGACTGTGGGGGGGGGGCATCAGTTGGCGGAGTTGGTATGAGTGTGTGGACAGGTGGTGGACTCTCCCCAGCCCTCAGACATTCCCAGTGGAGGTTTGGCTGGGCTCAAGTTTCCACGCAAACACACCCGGTCTGTAACCTGATCTGTCGTGCCTTGCTCACGGGCTCCTGTCCTTGGTGTTCGGTGACAGACCTGAACTGAGCATGTGCGAAGCGCTTGAACAGGAAGTAGATTGCCTGCTGTGAGAAATCAGCTCACTGTGACACCTGGACAGGTTTGATGTTCTCACTACCCCCACCTCCACATCTCTCCCCCATCGCGGTCTCTTCTGGCCTCTCTCTCTGGTGTCCCGATGAGGCAGCTTTGACCTTTCACCAGGCATGGATCATCCAGCGGCCCGGACAAATATAGACCCTTAATCTGTCCGTCTGTGCAGGCAGCAGAGAAAACTTCCTGTGGGCCGCCGCCTTGCTTTGATTCAGCTCACACAGTAAAACTGCAGCATAGTTTTAAAAAAGGAGCCTGAGCCATTTACTGCTCCCTCAAAATAGTCTGAAGCCACGCATGAACCTCAGCGAGACTTAAATGAAGCACACAGGAACGTGGGTAAAATCCTGTCCTTATTTTGGTGAAGTAAAAGAGTAAAGGTCTTTGGTTTTCTGCTCAGATCTGTGTCCTTTAGTTTGGTCTGTTTCTGAGAAAAACAAGCTCAAAGTCTGAAGAATAAAATGCACCACTTTATCTACAGAGATTTGTTGAGTAATCAGTTTAAGGTGGATTCAAACATAAAATTACATGTTCTATGTATTTAGCATTATCTCCATTGAGAAGGCTGTGCGTGATTCTTTGTAGGACTACAAAGACTCATATTTACTGCTGTCACAAATGTCGGCCTGATTGTGGCCCCACATTGGAGCTCAGTCGTCCCTGTAACATCCAGGAGTGTTTGTGCAGACAGTTCAGCTCATCGGATGGAGCAACACAGAGGAAACTGAGCGTTTTCCTGCAGGAAGCAGGAAGCTCCACACACTTGTGGCCTCCTGTGTTTGTCTGAAGGAATCGTCTCAGATTAAAGATGTGTAGGAAGCAGCTCGGGTTTGGCAGAGTTTTTAAGTGTTGGCTTGTTGTCTTGTCTTAAGACCAGTTCAGGTCCTGAGAGTTCGTCCCGTACTCAGTGGATGATTGGGGGATGTTGGGCTGAAGCAGGACGGTGGTTCAGGCAGGTAGCAGCGGTTACGTAACGGCAGCAGCCGGCAGATCATCAGCTGAGACGGAGGGAGAGGAGCGGCATCCTGTCCCTGCTTCCCGCCTTTGTTCAGCTCTGAGGCGTCCACATGTCTCAACCTGGGATCTGCTAATTAGCCGGGCTTGGAGACAGAACAGAAAACTGGCCAATTAGTCTTCTTTCCTGCCTTTTTGGTTGCGGCGCTCTCATTCAGCAGGAGCAGGTGTGAGTCCCCTCACATCTCTCAGGGGTTCCTGGACTCGTTGCTTTGACGTGGATGATTTAGTATGCATCCAGAAATAGGCCGATGCTCAGCTGCTTCCTGCACAAACCTTCTGCTCCCCTCCAACAAACCAGCCTCCAGAGAGGAGCAGGACCCTCAGGTCCCCGAGTCTCCACATAACCAGGACGTCCCATCAGTTTCCCCTGAAGTGACTGATGCCATGTCAGCCTCACTAGTGAGATTTCTTTATTTCCCCAATTCTCTGATTTACTGTCAGCGACTGCTTTAAAATATAGAAGTGCAGCTGCAGATAGCTTCCTCCTTCTCTGAGTGTCTGAGGTGAGAGGTACCAGCCAATCTAATCAAAAGGTAGACCTCTGTGTGGTCTCTGGACCTTTATCTGGAAACCAGCATCAACATCTCTGGAGCCCCTAGCTCCGCCCACTCCAACATCACAATCGTACAGGGCGAAAAAGACCTTCAAATGATCCGACACACAATTTATGTGGCAAATCAAACATCCATCATCAATTACAGTCATTGTGTGTGTGTGGAGTGTGAACCACACAACCGTGGACTGTGAAAGTCTGTTTACTGACCAGACCCGCCACAAACAAACACACACAGCTTTTGTTCAACACTTAACATTGATGTACTGTCTGAAACAAAGACACGTGTTCCTGTCGTGGAAATCTTCTTTGTGTTTTCTTTAGTTTCAGATCCTGGATCTGGTCAGGTCTGAGACCCTGTTGTACCAGAACCTGGTCCACAACACAGTACACAGTAACCCCCTCCCCCAACAGGGACTAGTGTAGAAGTGAAAAGGTTTCATGTTGACCTGAAGGTTCCTGGTAAAGCAGAGCTGGACTCGTCTACACATGCTCCAGGTTTTGGAACAGTCAGCTGATCCCCTCCCCTCTAACATGCAGTGATTTGACCTCTGACCTCTGCTGCTCTGTGGTGTCAGCTGACATCAGACCACACTGCTGATTCTTCCTGACATGGCTTTCATTTCTAATGTTCCTCCCACCTTCCCCTGCTCTGGGATGATGAGCCTGAGCTGTAGAGCCCTGCTGCCCCCTGCTGGTTCAGCTGGAGCTCTCCCGGCTCAGCTCAGTGTCCCATGACTCTGAGGTGGGGTGAACAGCACCCCCCCAAAGCCAGATCTATGTTTTCTAACACACTCTGTTTCTGCCTCCAGACATTAAAGGCCCTCCTGCTCACCGCTTCTCCTGCGGCCAGAGTCCGTACACCAGCAACAGCGCCTGGGACAGGAAGTACTGCATCCTGACCGACACCCAGCTGATCCTGCTCAACAGGGATGATGAGGTCAGAACCCCCCAACACAACGCTGCCAACTGACACTTTAAAACAAAACTCTGATGTAGAGTCAGAGTAAGGTCCTGTACAGACCCTGTAACACAGTAACCCCCCCCCCCAACCACAGGCTGCCGGTGATGCTCAGGAGAGCCCCACAGACTCCGCCAAGGGGCGGAGCCTCCGCAGGACCGTCAGCGTCCCCTCAGAAGGACAGTTCCCTGAGTTTCAGGCAGAGGGCACCACCATGATGGGTAAGAGCCATCACTATGTAACAGTGCTGTGGACGTGTGCTAAAGTCAGAAGGAGGACGGTTGTGCTCAGACTGTGGAGTTTGGAGTGTGAGCAGTCTGATAGATAATCACGGTCTTTACTTTAGTTTTGCATCTGTGAAGTTTTTACAGTGATCTCAGTGTTGTTGGTCTGTTGGTTGTGTGTCTCTGGCTGCAGAGGCAGGTGAATGTTTCTCTAACTCATAATGAGGCGTTCGGGTGCAGCCTGTTATTTTGTCTTTCTGTGTGGGGAATGCCTGCTGTGGAGGGGGAATGTCTGAGGACAAAGCGCCCACTGTGTGTCCCAACATCTGAAGGAGGTGGGCTGACCCCACTGCCCCGGGGGGGGGCCCAGGGGATCCCCCCAAGCTGCAGGGGTCCAGACCTGGTTTTATGTGTGTAAACCAGATCTGGCTCTGGAAAAATGTAGAAAAACACATTTAAAATCTTTCATTTTTATCACAGAGAGCAGTTTACCCCCCCACACTAACCCTAACTACCCTGCCCCCCTCCCTGCCTGTCCCGCTCATTCAGCCACAGAGAAGCTCATTCATTCCTTGACCTCCTTAATCCTCTGCCCACTCACCTCTTCTCACCCCCTGGCTGAGGGGGGATGAGGTTATTTATATGTTAATGTACCCAGTCAGCTCCCGCAACAAGGCTCCAACAACCAGTTCAAACTGGGTTTGTACTGGAGTTAAACCGGGTTTATACTGGAGTTAAACCTGTTAAGACCTGTACTGGATCTGTACTGGTTTGTCCTGGTTTAACCCTGGACCTGTACTGGATCTGTACTGGTTTGTCCTGGTTTAACCCTGGACCTGTACTGGATCTGTACTGGTTTTGAGGCTGTACTGGTGCACATGTTGAACCTTGGACTTCTGTCCTTGTCCCAGTAAACATGCACAGGAGTGAATTTATTTGTTGAAATAATGTCTCCTCCGCTCCGATAAGTGTCGGGCTTGTGGGTAACGGGCCACTACTGATTGACCTGTGATGTCACAGACCACAACAGAGGTGAAAAGACCGGTGAGCTAACAAGTTAGCCTCTGCATCTGTCCGAAAATGAGCTTTTGTCATGTTGGATGTGTTAGCAGTTAGATGGCTTCTTTTGTTTGACCTCCTATGTTTGCGTTTTAATTGCCGTTCAACTTCCGGGTCATATCTTTTTACGGAACTGTAGCACATGTGCAGATCACCTCCTCCAGTCCGACTGTATAGATACAGCAGCAGATCGACTGGGTGTGTTAGTCCGACTATTTTAAGTTCGATTTCAGTCGAGCTAACGTGTTTACATGTACTTTAAAAGCCCAGTTTTGGTCGGACTAAAGTAATAATTAGTTTTTTTCAGTGTCATGTAAACATGCTTACTGTGCTGAAACTGGGTGAAAGATCCAGAGTGGGAAGTATAATAATGAAGAAAGAGAAGAAATAAGAAGCTCCCGGGTTGGCCAATTCTTCTGATTCTGTGCAGCAGCAGGCTGAGCTGGACAGACAGTCACACTGACCTTAACTGTCCCTCCTCCTCAGTTCAGCTGTGTCATGATGATGCAGATACATTCAGATGACAGGAAAACCATCTGTGTGTGAAAATGCCCAGAAGCCACCTGAACGTCTCGCCTTCCCCCAGATATACTCTTACATTCTCACCTGCAGCAGAGCACAGGTGACTTCCTGCCGGCTGCAGGTCGTGACCCCACAGAGCTCAGAGTGGCTCAGTTAGCTGTGTGAGGCATTCAGGGACCCTGATTTGGATTATTTTTTCAGACTGTGATCTAAGCTCCTGTGATATAAAGCCTGTTGTGTCAGGGTTGCGTTATTTTGTGCTGTGTTGTGTCTGACTCGCTCTGGATCTGCTGCATTCCTTAGTCTGATCTCCACCTGTCAGACATTTCACATTAAAACCACACGACCTGCTACCCTTCCTTCAAAATAAAAGCCAGCAAACAAGCGTATTGTAAATGCCAAATTAAACAGTGTGTGTTGTAAAAGCGTGGCCTCAGGCAGCATGTCAGTGTGACTCTATGTCTGATTGAAGTCTCTCTGTTAGAGAACCAAAGCAGCTGAATTCCTCCAAAATCAGTTTCCTTCTGCTTCTTTTCAAACGTTTCAGCTATTGTTCCTGCTTTTCCTGCTACACTCCCTCATCGTTTATATCCGTATTTATTTACAGCAACAGACTGGATTATGATAAAAATATGAGTTTTTAAAGCATTGGAACAAAAAAAAAAACTGTATGAAATCTGATGTTTGCAAAGTTCCGCTCACGACCGCGAGTTTGTAAAGACCTTTATTTTGAAGGCCTGTGTCGGAGTTGTGTGTTGTGGAGTTCGGTGTGTGTCCGCCTGTTGTCTCCGCTGATGGATCCTCCGGGTGAGTCTCTTTTAAACACTCTCTTAATCCACCGGACCGGGTCAGGGCTCGGTCTGTAGCCGGACTCTGGCGGCTCTCTGCGGGGCCGACACGTGCTGAAGAGGAGCGGAGACGCCTCACGCAGATTCCCGCAGCTCCTCCGAGACACCGTCCGTTGGATCAGACTGGACCCGGTCTGAGGCGGTCTGAGGCGGACTGGGACGATCGATTAGTCCGGGATCGGGTATCGATCCGGATCAGAAGTGCTGGAATAAGAACAGGAGGGTTGGGGGGGTTCTAGGGTTAGGTTTAGCTGGACAGCCCCCCGAACAGGTCTACAGTTGGACAGGTCTACAGGTCCACCGCCGGACAGGTCTACAGTTGGACAGGTCCACCGCCGGACAGGTCCACAGCCGGACAGGTCCCCCCCCCCGAACAGGTCTACAGGTCCACAGCTGGACAGGCCCCCCCCCCTCCGAACAGGTCTACAGTTGGACAGGTCCACAGCTGGACAGGCCCCCCCCCCTCCGAACAGGTCCACAGCTGGACAGGTCCACAGCTGGACAGCCCCCCCCCCCCGAACAGGTCTACAGTTGGACAGGTCCACCGCCGGACAGGTCCACAGCCGGACAGGTCCCCCCCCCCCCCCGAACAGGTCTACAGGTCCACAGTTGGACAGGTCCCCCCCCCCCCCGGACAGGTCCACAGCTGGACAGGCCCCCCCCCCTCCGAACAGGTCTACAGTTGGACAGGTCCTCCGCTGGACAGGTTCACAGTTGGACAGCCCCCCCCCCCCCGAACAGGTCTACAGTTGGACAGGTCCACCGCCGGACAGGTCCACCGCTGGACAGGTTCACAGTTGGACAGGCCCCCCCCTCCGAACAGGTCTACAGTTGGACAGGTCTACAGTTGGACAGGTCCACCGCCGGACAGGTCCACCGCTGGACAGGTTCACAGTTGGACAGGCCCCCCCCTCCGAACAGGTCTACAGTTGGACAGGTCCACAGTTGGACAGGTCCACCGCTGGACAGGTCCACAGTTGGACAGGCCCCCCCCCTCCGAACAGGTCTACAGTTGGACAGGCCCCCCCCTCCGAACAGGTCTACAGTTGGACAGGTCCACCGCTGGACAGGTCCACAGTTGGACAGGCCCCCCACTCCGAACAGGTCCACAGTTGGACAGGTCCACAGTTGGACAGGTCCACCGCTGGACAGGCCCCCCCCTCCGAACGAAAATGAAATGGCTCATTCACATAGATTGATTGTTTCCATGACGACCATTAAAACCTGTAGAGAGGCAGTTCAGTGAACTGGTGACTGTAATATATCCAGAGGAATGTGTGAGAGGAGGAGACAACACAAACAGACACACACAAACACACACAGACACACACAGACTATTCTTGCAGCCTTGTTGTGAAAGCAGATCTGATTTATCCTGGTTTATCTTTCCTTTGTTGGGTAAGGTGAGGCCATCACATCCCAATCCTGATCAGGACAAAATTACTGTCAGTGTTTCAGTGATGTCATCATGATGTCATCACTGATGGGGCCCACAGACTGTTTCTCTGATTTCTGTTCCTGGAGCTTTATTGTAAAGGGACAGAGATGATGGCACCCTTAGGAAATGAGGTCGTACACACACAATATTGTGTGTGTGTCTCTCTCTCCACCCTCCCTGACACAGAGTTGTGTTTGAGCAACAGATTAGCGGAGTTGTGTGGTTGCTTCCTGTGTGTTAGGTGTGTCTGCTCCTCACTGCCTGAGAGTGCGACGGGTTTCACCCTCAAACATTCCCAGCATTCCTCACACTGCTTTCTGATTACATCACACCCGCCCGTTCCTCTTCCTCCCACGGCGCTGTGCTGAGCCCAGACAGACCGGCCACTGTTACAGCTCTCAGTGCAGTCAGGGTCAAAGGTCAGAAGCAGACGCACAGCAGCACAACGCAAACTACGGCTGTCTAAAAGACAATCGGCACTGAACTGTCCTCAAGACAGAGACTATGAACTCACGTGACCAGGTTGTTTATTATCTGACAGGACGGATTTAAAGAGGAAGGAAATGTGAGGGGACTGAGAAGAGAGAAGAGAGTCCAGCTGGGACTCCATGAGGTCTGAGCTTTCAGGGTTTTCAGTCGTCCCTGATGGGATATGATCTTAATGGTTGAAGTCGCTGAAATGAATCTGAAGACAGACATCTTCAATAACCCGAGGCATTTGTTTGTGGTAGGAGACAGACTGATGGACGATGTCTGATAACAGCTAATCAGCTTCCTCTCTCAGATCCACGCCTTATTTTTAGCTGCATTTCACATGAGCCTTTCTGTTAGTTATGATCTGACACATGAACGATAATAATGTTAGATACATAACTGTACTTACATGGATTTTTTAAATGTTATGTTAGGGTGTGGAGCAACATACAGCTCATCACTGATCATTTTGATGAAAAAGACATTTATTTAAAGATGGACCTTTAATATAAATGAAGATGTTTAGTTATAAATAATAAATATGGACCCTTAAGTAAACGGCGGGAAAACCTTCCAGTTGAGCAGCTCTCCTTTCCAATTGTCGTCATATCTCATTACCGTAAAGTTGGCTAAACTTGTTCTGATGACACAGGCGGCCTGAGAGCAGCAGAGACGCTGCCTTAGGGCGGATTAATCCAGATGTCGTCTCAGCAGCTGGACGATGGGCCTGCTGGTCTCCAGTCAGGATCCCAAACCCTGAAGGTCACAGTCTCTGTCTGTATTGATCGATGAGCCTCCTCTGATCAATATCTTGTTAACAGCAGGATGAAGGAAAGCCCTGAGAGGGCTGAGCATCACAGAGCAGACGGGCGGCAGTTTGATTCCCCGGCACTGGAGACTTTAAAAGAACCAGTGTCAGTGTTTGACATTAAGAGAAGCTGCACCTGAATGCATCATCTCAGCAGGGTCACCTCCACCCAGACACAGATCCTGCATGGTCTGAGTCACCTCGTTATAATTAAAGACACAGCAGCTGAATTAATGAGGCTCTAACGTTCATCCGTTCTGGTTTTAGAAGGTGCAGTTCTACGACAGAGCACAACAAACCCAGACCTCAGGGCTTGATGGAACAGGAGGGCTGAGATGTTGGTTGTGGGTTTCTGTTTGATCGTGGTCCAGGTCTGAAGGTCACAGACTTGACCCCTAAAGTGCTCTGCACCGTCTGTCTCTGGGTGGATGACTCAGCAGGTTGACTCCTGGTCCCGCTGTGGCTGCTGGGCCCGTGTTTGGCCAGCAGAGGGCAGCAGCGCAGCACTGTGGTGTCGGACTGCCTCAGACTGTTTCCTCTTCCTCTGAGTCGAGATGTTCTGCTTCTGGTTTCTAAGTGAAGCTAAAAACAACCATGGAAAAGCTGAGCCATGTTTATTGTCCTGTGTGACATCACAGTGCATCCCAGTTCAGCCCTGCACTGCTATTGGCTGTCAGTCTAGATGACAAGCCCCACCCCCTTCATGTTAGAGGACAGGACAAACCAGGAAGTTGTTTTCTGACATTCTTGGTTGTTTTTGTTATGCTGAAGTTAGTTTATACCATTTTACAGGACTATGATGTCATGATTGACAGTTGTGATTGGCAGGTGTATGGATGTGGCCTTAATGCTCCGCCCCCACGCACTGACTTCAGTTGATAAGCGACTCAACCAATCAACATCCAGGTGGGAACCATGACGCTAAAACAGACAGTTTGTCTACAGACCACGAGGAAGGGGGCATGGCCCTTTTGATGACGGGTGTAGGTATGTAGGCCCCCCCCTCTTTCACCATCTCTGGATTATCTTGGCTTCACGCGGCGGAGTCAGGAACTGCCAGGATGGCAATGGTGAAGCTGTTCAGTCTGAGGGCGCCACCGGGCGGTGGCCATCTTTACCTGATGGCAGTTTTGACCATATTCTGATATTTTTAATGAAATAAATCATTCTGTAAACATTTAAAGGTCAGTCTAAATATTCATTCGTACACCAGACTGTCACAACCTGAATCTGGAGTAACAGACAGTAAAATAACAGCTCTGATGTGATAGGATGAGCGCACACTCTGACACACACACACACACACAGCTAATAGCTGAGGACTCCAGAGTTGTGTCCCACATCAGTCGGCTGAGGGGAAACTTATTTAGTAATTATCCTGCGAGTGCAGTGATAAATACAGCTCCAGAGAGAAGAGAAGAAGAAGAGAGACAGAGAGAGAGAGAGCAGCTACCACTGAGCAGCTGCAGAGAGAGAGAGGAGTGTCTGCAGAGAGGAAGCAGGAAGATGTGAGAAAGGAGAGAGAGCAGAACAGTGTAGCTGGAGGGATTGATTGAATAAATGCAGTAAAATAGTGTGTGTGAGAGAGAGAGAGAGGGTTAGTATTACTGCTGAGTGGAGAGAGAGAGGCAGAAGGGCAGAGATGGCAGAGGAGAGACTGTGAGGAGGAGGAAGGATGCGGTGCTGAGGAGGCAGAGGCAGGTCGGGGAGGGGGGAGGACGCCAAAGTCGAGGATGTTCACGGGACGAAGACGGACGTTTGCAGCTTGACCCCATTGGCTGACAGGTGGTGGCTGCTTCGGCCAATCCTGTCTGACTCTGTGTGTGTGTGTCCTCTCCTCAGATGATGGGGAACAGCTGTGATCGAGGTATCGTTTCCTCTCTCCCCCCCTAGATACCCCCCCCCCCCGCCATGCTCTCTGTGCTTCTGTCAATGTCATGTGACCGACCTGTCATACCTGGCTTTCTGCGGCATGTTGCCTCAACTTTGTCTTGGAGGTGAAGAAGAGGTGCAATGGTGGTCATCATGGTTCCTCTTTTCCCCTCTTCGGGGTAGATGGGTGAGGGAGGGGGGAGGGAGTGTGCATGAAAGTTTGACCCGTCTCCCTCGCAGCGTCGCATGCAGCGAGCGTCCTCCTGCAGCTGGAACTTGATCCAGCTCTTTGCCACAAGCTGATAAATGCCTACTGCTGCTGCATGCTGCGTTCACTGTACCTCTGTTGCTCTGAGGGATGTTTGCCGCTCCAGTTTGTGTGTCCATACCATTTAAATGTCATGTGAACGCCTCACGGTGCCCGTGTTGTCCCATGTCTGAAAACTGTAGAGTTTGCTGATAAACTTCAGGACATACTCTTCGGCAGTTTGAGGTTGTTTCTAATGTGGCAGCAGGAAATGTAACCAGTATTAGACGTGAGCTGTTTTCTTAAGTGTAACACTTAAGGTGAAGTTAGCCCTTAGCTAAGGGTGTTGCACAGAACCCCTTAACCTCCACAGGAAGTGTCTCCTCCTCTGTCAGCTGCTCTCCAATGGTTCTTCCTGTTTCCTCCTTAACCTGCACAATCAGCTGATCTGTCCAATCTGAAACTGACTTCAGTGATAAACTGATGAACCAAGTTAGTTATTCGTGACATTTATGATGTCTGAGACAAAAGAGGACGAAAGAAACTTTAAAAACTAATCATATAAAATAAGACTTTGTCTTTTAAGCAAACTTTAACTGGGTTTATTTATGAGGCATCCTCTGACTGAAACCACCTCTCCCAGTTGAACCAGTTCTTGTTTTACTGGGAGTGTCAGGCGGAGTACTTTGAGCTGAATATCGGCTGCAGCTTCCTGGCTGCTGTTAACAGCCTCATGATGGTTTCAGATCTGGTCTGAGAGATTCCCAGGCTCTGATGAAGAACGGCAGCGACTTGAAAGAAGAGCATCTAAAATTAGCTTCAAATCAATGAAGCTGGAGACGAGCCAGAGTCACCGGAGGGACCGAGGAGGACAGGCTGTGGCCTCCTGCTGGGCCCAGCTGAGACGTGGAGGAGGTTCAGCTGTGTCGGTCTTAAACAGACAGCATTTTCCTCTGATCCCCCATCAGGATCAGGAATAAAGATGGAACCAGACACCTGGAAACCAACAAGAATAAACCAGTCAGAGCTGCTGCCTGACTTACATTCAGTAACCAGTTTCCTGCATTTCTCTGTGATGTCACTGATGATTGATCAGCTGATTGGACGGCGTCTTTGGATGATAAGTGGTCGAATCCCCTTCTGTCTAAATTCAGAGCAGTGGAGAGATCAATAAGTTTGATCTGATCAAATATCAATATATTGAGTAGTTTAAGCCTCCTTTGTGTTTGTGTGTTTGAGTTTTCCACCTGCTGGAGATGCTACAATCATGTCGACGGAATCTGTCTCCACTCCACCTCCTCCATGTCTGACGTCCTCGCCACCCTCCGTCCCTGATGATGATGATGATGGTGCTTATAGGAGGAGGAAGAGGCTGTTAAACACTCTCTCTCTCTCCCTCTCTCAGCAGAAGTGTCTTCGGAGCGATCTCCGAGGAGGAGGAGCATCTCTGGTCTGGGTGGTTCAGAGAAGAGCGTCACCGTTGACAACCCCAACTCATCGCCTTTTAAAGTACCGGTGAGTCTTAAAGTGGAAGCTCAGTCCAACACGGGGGCTCTGTGTGTGTGTGTGTGTGTGTGTGTGTGTGTGTGTGTGTGTGTGTGTGTGCGCAGACACAGTAGATGGGTGGAACTATCTCAGCAGATACGCCTTAATGGAGGACGATGATGAGAAACAGACGTGTCAGGGCCGGCCCATTCAATTTTCTCTGTTATCTGGACTATTGTCCTCCTCTCCACTTTATGATTAGTCCACTTCCTGTGACTTCATCAAACAAGATTAGGGACTAAATGGGAGGATGGAAAGTCGCCTCCGACCCGACATACTGCTCCTGTTGGCTCATGGTGCTGACGTGATCAGCTGATATACATCACATGTTCATGGAGAGTCAGGTGCATTCTGGGACAAAGGAGAACTGCTCGGTCATCACGGAGGTCAGAGGAGGAGGGGTCTGATCCTTCATGAGGTGGACCAGCACTTCCTGGTGTCCCTTCAGAATAAAGCTCCACCAATGGTCCACTACATTCAGACAGTCACTGGATTCAATCAGTAACACAACAGTCAGAGTGCAGTAACACACCTGTCACCTGTTACAACAGGGACATAACACACAGTCATGGGGGGGGGGGGTTGAGGTTATAAATATCTCAGGAAATGAGGCCACTGTTCTGCATAGCGTTTATTATCACAGAGGAGCTGAAAGGATTGATCAGTGTGATCATGTGACCACTGTGAGGGGGCGGGGCTTCCTCATCATCATCACTGAGATGATGATCAGCTGATCTGCTGCTGCTTCAATCAGGCCCAAATCCTGTTCCTCTCCCTCCTCTTCCACAGTCTGACATTCTGTCCTTCCTCTTTCAGGGTTTCTTCAGTAAACGTCTCAAAGGCTCCATCAAGAGGACGAAGAGTCAGACCAAACTGGACAGGAACACCAGCTTCAGACTGCCGTCTCTGCGGCCGGCCGAGCCCGACAGGTACTGTCTTTTTCTGACTGTCCCCAAAAGCCTCATCGCACCAATCTGCTGTGTTACGCAGTGACTCATGTACGTAGTCTGGGTCCTGGTCCTGGTCCTGGTCCTGGTGTCGCTGTGTTGTACCTCCCTGGTTTTCAGGATGTTCAGCCCCCCACCACACAGTTCTCTCAGCTGCTGATCTGCAGGCTCTTTGTGTGTTTGTAGTCTGTGAATCCAATCTCTCCTCACCTCTGTTGCATTCCTTTTTGCATCCTTCTCGCCAAGTAAAAGTCCTGGAAAGTCTTGAGAACCTGGAGAAGTCTTGAGTCAGGGACAAAAAAAACAGTGTCACCTTGAAAAGCTGGAAAATCAAATTACTTCATTCAACAAGAGATGAATTAACTTCCTGTCATTTAATGAACAGGATGAGCTGGAGAGAGAGAGGGTGTGTGTGTGTTGATGCAGTGAGAGTGGAGTTTTAGCTTTATAGTTGACAGAATGTAGAGGCAGCTGGACAGGAGGATAATGCTTTACACACACACACACACACACACACACACACACACACAGACACACACTCTCTCATCCTCTCAGTCAGCTCTGAGCTCTAACTCATGATGGACAGTTCTTCTTCTCTCCTCTGGAGAGCTCGAAGAGCTCAACTCTCCAAAACTCTCAGGTTCAGGTAGGAGTGTGTGTGTGTGTGTGTGTGTGTGTGTGTGTGTGTGTGTGAGTGTTGCTCATTGAGGACACCGTTGTTGTTTTTGTTCTGTGAGGAAAGTAATTCAGTGTCTGAACTGTAATGAGTTGACTGATTGGCTCCATAAACCCCACAGGTGTCCACATGTTGGAACAGATGATGAAGATTTGATCAGGTGAATGTGATCAAGGGAGACACACAGTGTGTGTGTGTGTGTGTGTGTGTGTGTGTGTGTGTGTGGGCAGAGTGCACTAAGTGCTTCGTCGTCCTCTTCCTCTGACAGCAGACTGGATCAGGTTTCTGTCGTAATGCGGAGACCAGCCCTTCCTGAAACAGAAGTAACAGTGTGTGTGTGTGCGTTAACACTGCCCTCGCTCTGGACTCTCCCTCACACACTGACGATGAGACAGAACAGCAGCCATCATGACACTTCCTGTGGCGGATCAGGACCTGGGGCAGTCTGAGCTTCATCCCACTATGTCCACGGTCCCAGACCGGGATTTGGGATTAGAGCACACACAGCAAACATCTGGAAACCAGAGTACGGTGGCCTCTGGGGACAAACCACAGTGAAACGGTCAAATCTCTCGCTGCATCTGGAATCAGGTGTGTCCTCAGGGGCCACCGTAGCTGAGCACAAAGCTCAAATAATGATAACAGAGCTGTCAGTCATACAAAGAGGGAGGGATCTGGGCTGATTGACAGGTCCAACATCCAGGCCTGAGGTCTAATCCAGGTTTACATAAGCAGGGGGATTACACACACACACAGATGTGTTTAGGTAAGTGGTGAAGCTGTAGAATTACATCATCGGCTCATCTATTTTTTTATTTTATTTTTATTTTCTAATTCTCAGAATATGCTCTTTAGGCCCTTTATTTTGAAAGTGTTAGAGCTTTCCTCTTCTGTAGTCCATGATCCCGTCTGATGGTGCCGTCCGTCCCCTGAGGCTGCTCAGAGTTAAACACCTGCCTCGTTCCTCACCTGCTTCTGCCTAGTGCCCGCTCTCCCTGTGGACGTGGTTGCCATGGAAACATTTCCCCAGGGCCTGATGCCATTGGCCGTCCTAGGACCTTGTTTACCACCTGCCAGGGAAGCTTGATAAAGGCGGCGTTGTGCTCTGCGGGGCTGTCACTACGAGGAGCTCCTCTCTGCCGTGGGGTCGAGGTGGGGGTCGGGGGCATGCTGTGGGGCGCTCCCCTCGTCTGGCTCTGTGGTTGTTTTTCGTAGGTATTTTTGCTCTCCTGCTTCAATGTTGACGGCAGGCGGAGTTTGAAAACAGTTTGAAAAATCTCGTGGCAGCGCTGCATCAAAAGCTCCCGCCGTGCTCAGCGACGTCCCCACCCTCCCCCTCCTCTGCAGGACTCCGGCTGATTACTTATGTACATTTTCATTTTCTGTCTCCCAGATCTCGTGGGCTTCCCAAGCTGAAGGAGTCGAGCTCCCATGAGTCTTTGCTGAGCCCGGGCAGCGCGGTGGAGGCTCTGGACCTGAGCATGGAGGAGGACGTGTTCATCAAACCTCTGCACAGCAGCATCCTGGGACAGGAGTTCTGCTTCGAGGTGACACTCACTAACCCAAACGCTCCTGAAACACATTAGACACCCAGCTCTCCTGTCATGTGACTAACCCCCCCCCACCTGTCAGGTGACCTACTCCGGCGGCAGTAAGTGCTTCAGCTGTTCTTCAGCATCAGAGAGAGACAAGTGGATGGAGAACCTGAGGAGGACGATTCAGCCCAACAAGGTGAGACAGTTCCTGGCTTTGACCTTTGACCCTTTGTGTGGTCAGCCTCTCACCAGGTGACGGTTTAGAAGGAGGTGTTTAAATACATGAAATGTCTAACACAGTTTTTTTTTCCTTGTGTTTCCAGGACAACTGTCGCCGAGCGGAGAACCTGCTGCGACTGTGGATCATCGAAGCTAAAGATTTGCCACCAAAGAAGAGATATTTCTGCGAGCTGTGTCTGGACGACGTCCTGTACGCCCGGACCACCAGCAAGACCCGCCATGACAGCCTGTTCTGGGGCGAGTACTTCGACTTCTGCAGCCTGCCGGCCGTGCACAGCATCACCGTGCACATCTACCGCGACGTGGACAAGAAGAAGAAGAAGGACAAGAACAACTACGTGGGCCTCGTCAACATCCCCATGTCGGGCGTGACGGGCCGGCAGTTCGTGGAGAAGTGGTACCCGGTCAGCACGCCCACCACCAGCAAGACCAAAGGAGGGGGGCCGTCAATCCGCATCAAGTCCAGATACCAGACCATCTCCATCCTGCCTATGGAGCAGTACAAAGAGTTCGCAGAGTTCGTCACCAACAACTACGCCATGTTGTGCTCGGTGCTGGAGCCCGTCATCAGCGTCAAGAACAAGGAGGAGATGGCCTGCGCTCTGGTCCACATCCTGCAGAGCACCGGGAGGGCAAAGGTCAGGACACACCAGCTTAGCTTAAAGAATCTGCTGTAGAGAAAACATATTTCACTGCCCATTTGGACTCCATTTGGACTCCAGACTCCGAGTATGTGGACATATTCTGAGACTATTCATTTAATAAATAAATAAAAATGCAGTCAAATAGAATAAAATCAAATTGTTTTACTGGTTCACTGTAACTAAGTATCATGTATGTGGGGGAATAAAGAGTAAAAGGTAAAGTTTGACTCGACCTGTCCATCATGTCGTCCCTGTCCTCTCCAGGACTTCCTGACAGACCTGGTGATGTCAGAGGTGGACCGCTGTGCCGACCATGACGTCCTGATCTTCAGGGAAAACACGTTGGCCACCAAGGCCATCGAGGAGTATCTGAAGCTGGTTGGACAGAAGTATCTGCACGACGCCCTCGGTGAGTGTCCGCCCTCCGACCTTAGGCCTGAGCCGGTCGGCCTCAGCTGCTGCTGTCGTAGAGAACGCCCACGTTCAAAAACAGGGTTCTGCTATGGATGTGAAGGATGTGAAGTTTGAGTGAAATGCACTTCCTGTAGCTGCATGCGCCTGGAGACGGATCCTGAATTAGAACAAAGGTTTTTGGGTTTTTTTTAATGGACAGGATGTTTAAAATTAGTTTCTTAACTCTGCTGCATCATCATCGTAATTTCGGAGCTACGATAAAAGAGGATTAAAATAGTTGAGCTGTCTAGTGCAGACCAGCCCAGGAGACCTGCTGTCATCACAGACACCTCCTGAAGTCGACGCACAAACACAAACACACCTTGAGTTTATTTCCAGCTTCAGACAAACTTCCTGAGCTGACAGTCGTCATCCACAGCACTTTATTTTGAAAGTAGTTATTTTTGTCTGACTGTTGATGTTCAGTCCGTTACAGAGGGGCCGAGGTCAGACTGGAACTGTAAAAGACCGAGTTATTGATGATTAAACAGCATTAGTCACTTCTGATCTGTTTCAACCAAAAACTGAATCTAGTTCAATCTCCACAACAGCTAACAGTTCTGATGTGAATCCTGAACGCTGCTGAACGTTTCCACGGAAAAAAGCTGTTTAATTGAATTATAGTTCTCAGTTACACCAAAATGAAAATATAATGAAGTAAAATAAAATACGGCCTTATTGTAACAAGAAGTTGGAATAATTTCCAGTTTTTAGGCTGAATAGTCATTTCATATATTAAACAGATGAAGTGTTTTAGTGTTGAAGAGACACAGATGAATGTCCAGACATCACCGATCTCACAGGACGCTCTCTGTCTCCGTCTGTCCTCAGGGGAGTTCATCAAGGCTCTGTACGAGTCGGATGAGAACTGTGAGGTTGATCCCAGTCGATGTTCCAGCAGCGATTTGGCCGAACACCAGAGTAACCTGAAGATGTGCTGTGAGCTGGCCTTCTGCAAGATCATCAACTCCTACTGGTACCACACACACCCCTTCACACAAACAGATCCCGTGCTCCTTCACTGGTGATGTTGGGTTAGTTAGCTATCTGGACCTGATGTCATCATCAGCTGCTTCACCTCGGAAACCGATAAACTTCTATCGGCTCAACGACAAGAAGATAGAAACAAGAACAAACAACCCCCCCATCATCTTCAGGATGATCCAGATCTAATTGATCCCTCAGCTGCTCAAACAGCTGTCTGACCTGTGATCGGCCCACACTGATGTTGGCGCCTTGATGTGATCGGTTTAGACGGCAGCGCGGGTTCTGCTGAATGCTCTGTCACCATGGTAACATGGTGGTGAAGGTTCGGGTTAAAGACCCGTTTTAAGAGCTGCGAGGTCAGATCAGTATACCAACTGAGGAGTGATCAATCTGGTCATCGATGGACTGATTCTGTTGAATTAGTTATTAAATAATGATTAAAGATGAATCATTACAAATATTATTTGAGGTAAACCGAGGAAACTCCTTAACCTGGGTGACATCCAGATGTGTGATTTAAGGGGGAAGTTGGTGATGATAAGGTTTTTTTGATATCTGGTTGAGACTCTTTAATTCAAACACAGCAGAAGTGACCCCCCCTTCCCCTGTCTGCCCAGCGTCTTCCCCCGGGAGCTGAAGGAGGTGTTTGCATCATGGAAGCAGCAGTGCGTTGCCCGCGGACACCAGCCAGACATCAGCAAGCGTCTGATCAGCGCCTCCCTTTTCCTGCGCTTCCTCTGCCCCGCCATCATGTCGCCGTCACTCTTCTACCTGATGCAGGAATATCCTGACGACCGCACGTCCCGCACACTCACGCTTATTGCCAAGGTCATCCAGAACCTAGCTAACTTCACAAAGTGAGTACCTACACAGACTGCCGCCATTTTCAAAGGAAGCTGCGATGGGAACTTTTGTTGCTATGGCGACCGAGGCCAAGAGCTGTTGGCTCCTCCCTGGACCTGGCCTGGGTAAACTGAGTGTTTGTGTTGTCTCTGCAGGTTTGGGAACAAAGAGGAGTACATGGCCTTCATGAACGACTTCCTGGAGCATGAGTGGGCGGGGATGATGCGTTTCCTGTCAGAGATCTCCAACCCAGAGACGCTGTCCAACACGCCGGGTTTCGAGGGCTACATCGACCTCGGCCGCGAGCTGTCCGTCCTGCACGCTCTGCTGTGGGAGGTCGTGTCCCAGCTCGACAAGGTGTGTGTGTGTGTGTGTGTCTCTGAGTTAACATGGCACTCGTGACTCGATATGATTGGTCAGGTCTGGTTTCCTGTTGACTGATGACATCATTCTATGTTTGGTGATTTATTGTTGATTATCTGGAATATTTGGACATGAATGAGCATCAGGAGCAGAGGTCACTTCAGTTCATTTAACCATTTCACCCCATTAACGCCTCAGCATGGCCTGACCCCGCCCCCTTCTGTCATGGCTCTGCTCTGTTGGTCGTTCAGTAGCAGCATGTCGTTCTAGTTGGTTTGTTTTTTGTTCCCATTAAGTTTCCCTTATTTTTTTTTCCCTCCTTTCTCTCCTGCCTCCCTCCTTCTGTTCACTTCCTGTCTGGCTGACTCTCTCTTGCCACCATGTTGGTTTTGTTCTTCCACCACCACTGCATCCTGGTGCTTCCATTCCAACCACACACACACACAACGACCCCAGGGTGAAAATTCCTTCCTGCAGGCCACCGTAGCCAAGCTGGGCCCGCTGCCGAGGATTCTGGGAGACATTTCTCGCTGCCTGGCTGCTCCAACACCGGTGCAGCAGCAGCTGCGACGATTCCAGGACCACAACTCCACCCACAACATCAGTGGCAGCCTGTCGTCAGGGTTACAGCGAATCTTTGAGGACCCCGCCGACAGGTAACCAGTCGGCAGCTTCCTCTTCGTACCTCACTGCGTCTCAGAGCGCCATCACTTCCTGTTAGACGGCTGCTGAATATGTGTGTGGGGAGGGGGGGTTCTGAGTCGGACCACCAGGCCTCTAACTGTGTACGTGTCACTTCCTGCAGCCACAGCGAGGCTCGCAGTCTGCAGTCAGGTGATCGGATGGAGGCATACAGTCGGGGCCAGCGCCCCCTGCTGGGTCAGCAGCTCCCCTCCGTCCACAGCAGCTTCTCGGACCAGGAGGTGGGGGGCGACCTGCTGCCCAACGGCCGCAGCATCTCGTTGGTCGACTTGCAGGACGCTCAGAGCCTGCACGCTGCCGCCGGGCCCCCGCCGAACCACGAGGCCCCGCCCCGCCTCAGCAGGGTGGGCTCTCAAGCCTCCATCGGACACGGCCCGCCCCCCATCAGCTACCCTCATTCCAATCCCCTGACCCCACAGCCAGCGCCACACCAGATGAAAGTCCCGCCCAGAGACGCTCAGCCGCAGAGTGCTCCCCAGGTGAGGCGCCCGCTGCACCCCTCCCTCAGCCAGCAGCGCAGCCTGCAGCCGCTGTCCTTCCAGAACCCCGTCTACCACCTGAGTAACCCCGCCCACAGCCTGTCCACACGCTCCGCCCACTCGCTGCGGCAGGACTCCAGCTCAGAGAACCTGAGCACTGAGAGCTCGCACAACAGCCACAGCAACTCCGATGACTACGGCAGCCAAGTGGGGGTCAAAGGTCAGGTGGCGTCCAACAGCAGTCTGGACGAGTTGGGCAGCAGGCAGAGCACACAGAGCGAGGAGTGTTCCACACCGCGTCGCAACGTGCTGCCCGACCTCCCGCCCGGGACGGCCACAGCGGTTGCCATCCCCTGTCAGAGCACAACGGCGGGTACCGCCCACATCGTGAAGGTGGAGCAGCAGAGCAGGGGAGGGGGCGGAGCCCGGACGCCACGGTCCCTCCCACACAGCTCTTCACTACGCAGCAGCAGCAGCGCCAACACTGAGCCGACACCCACCGCTGGCCACATAAACCGCCAGTCCACCTGCTCAGTGGAGAACGTGGCTCCGCCCACGAGGGCCGCCGTCAAACAGCCACAACAGGTAAAGACAGGAAGGCAGCTATCCAATCAATTCTGGATGTTTTGAGTTGTTTTTACTTGATATTCAAACCGTGTGACCTGTTTGCGGTCAGGTGGCGTCTCCAGTGGAGGCCGTGGCGGTGGCGATGTCTCCGGTGGAGCGGACAGCAGCCTGGGTCCTCAACAACGGCCAGTATGAGGAGAAGGAGGAGGAGAGGGCAGAGCGGAGCCGAGAGGACGGCAGGAACACGGAGAAGGTAGAGTCCTCACACACCTGGACAGGCGTGACCACACTGTTACTACACGAGCTAACCCCGCCCCATCTCCCCAGTACGAGCTGGAGATCTTACGTCTGAAGGACCGTCTGCGGGCTTCGGGGCGGCGCCTGGAGGAGTACGAGCGGCGGCTGCTGGCTCAGGAGCAGCAGATGCAGAAGCTGCTGATGGAATATAAGAACCGTCTGGAGGACAGCGAGGAGAAGCTGAGGAGGCAGCAGGAGGAGAAGGACGCTCAGATGAAGAGCATCATCTGCAGGTAACTCCGCCCCCTCACTGTGACATCACTCTGCACGCCTCCAGGGTTCACCAGGGTCTGTGTGTGCAGGCTCATGGCGGTGGAGGAGGAGCTAAAGCGAGACCACGCTGAGATGCAGGCGGTGATTGAAGCTAAACAGAAAATCATCGATGCTCAGGTAGAGACACACACAGACACACACACACACACACACACACACAGAACTGCACCTCTGACCAATCAGATTCTGATAATCAATAATCATGAAGGTGATTATCAGAGTGTGAAGCTCCGCCCACGGCTGTGACAGAGGGCGGGGCCTTTCTGGCGCAGAGCGTCTCATCATGTCTTCGTGGTTTCAGGTTTCAGGATGTGACATAAACCAATCAGGCAAGTACCTGCAGCCCCGCCCCCTCCACCCCCACGCTGTTTGTAGAGCCACACGCCTCACACCTGAGCAGCCAATCACAGAGCAGCCCCGACTTTCATCTGTGTCATGAGGTCGTCAAAATAAATGGCTAACATGCTAAGCTAACTACTTCCTGTCTGCAGCTCAAAGCAGGAAATGTAGCAGTGGCCCTTTAAATGGTTTCTGCTGAACAAGGCTGCTGGTGTTGGTGTGTTGAGCTCTGAGCTGGTTTTATTTCTGTTTGGCTGCCCCCCCCCCCCCCCACCCCCACCCCCCCACCCCCACCTGAACCACCAGAGCTTCCTCTCTTTCAAAATAAAATGAGGTGACAGAGTCCATGTGGCGTTCAGGTTCCCTCAGTTCAGTTCGGCCGTCAGTTCGAAGCTTCACTTTCACTTCATCTCTTTGAGTTTCTTGTTTTTTAGCTTTGTGGCCTGTTTTATTTTGGCGGCTGCTGCCTCGAACTTCCTGTGGACGTTTTTCTGTCTCAGTTTCGGGTCAAAACCACTTGAATGAGACCGTGTGGGACCAGGTCCTCACCTGGGCTGGAATCTGTTCCAGTCTCCCCAACTCTGGAACGTCTTCGAGCCTTCGGGTTGGAGATCCATCAAATGGAGTTTTTAAGGGGAAAAATTCCCTTAAGTCCGAATGAAATAGGAGGTTTTCCCTCGATGAAAAAAAAGAAAAAAGAAAAAGATACCTTAAATTCTGAAGGTCTCTTTACAAAATATTTTTTTCTTTAATTGAAACATGAGTTTATGAGAATTAGAAAATCCCTTAACTTAAATCATTTCAGGTTAATGGATTTATCTTTTCATTTTTAAGGGCTTTGACTGTTTGAGGACGAGCGTAGCCTGACGTGGTTTTAACCCGACCAGACTGCCTATTGTTTTTTTTCTGTCCAGACGTTAGGCTGACTTCCTGTCCCGCCCCTCTGGTCTTTGTCCCAACAGGAGAAGCGGATTGGCTCCCTGGACGCGGCGAACTCGCGGCTGATGGCGGCGCTGACGCAGGTGAAGGAGCGTTACACCGCCCCTAACCTCTGCAACGGCCTGTCACCACCCAACCCCACCAAACTGTCCATCACTGAGAACGGAGAGTTCAAGAACAGCAGCTGCTGATTGGTTCACACTCCAGGAAGGGGTGGGGCTTCAACACCTCTGACTCCGCCCACCAGCCTTTGTGGACGATCAGAGAGAGACAGAGGATTCAAAATCTATAAATATGAGTGTAAATACTGAAGGTTTGATCTGTTCAGTGTACAGAGAGTGTGTGTGTGTGTGTGTGTGAGAGAGAGTGTGTGTGTGTGTGTGTGTGTGTGTGTGTGTGTGTCACAGAAGCACAGTGAGGAAGAAACAAACCAAAAAACTAAAACGCACTCGAGTTTTCTATTTGACTTTTTTATGGTCTTTATTTAGTTTCTGTCGAGTTCGTTGTTTTTCTGGGTCGAAGCCTTTTATGTTTTTTTTATCTGACGAGTTTTGGGTTTTAATTTATTCCTCCATGCTGATCTACTGAACAGACTCCTGTCGGATCAGGGGTCAAAGGTCACACCTGTCTGCTGTCCCACGTTGAGAATAAAAGCTGCTTGAAAATCTGAATAACTGGAGAGTTATTTAAATATTTGAAAATAAATCACTTTTTTATTGAAAAAGATTTCAACACAAAGATCTGTTAAATTTGTCACCACCGTCATCCAGAAGGAGAACAGACGGACCAGAGAAGGAAGCAGGACAAAGTGAGTGATGGACGTTTATCTGGTTTCAGAGTGAATTCATTTGTGCTCTTGTATAATTGTTGTCTTTATTTCTGTCACTGTCCCGAAGAATCGAGGCGCCAACTGATCAGGAATGTTCCGTAAGTGCAGCAGGAAGCCGTCCGGACCGGGAGCCTGCTGACGTGCCGTCTAAAGCAGGTAATAGTTGACTGGAGGTCGGTTTGTTCTCCGGTCTGTTCGGGTTAGTTTACGGTCTGAATGCTTTCTGATTTGGGCTGTTTGTTGATTAAAGTTTCTGGTGAAAGCTTTAGAAGATGTGATTGGTTTTCTGAGCTGATTGTTTGTTTACTGTTTAAATCCTGAATTGCTGCTGACAGATTTTTTGGTGTTGTGTTGAAGCTGATTTGCTTTATTTGGGTTAATCTGGGTTGATTTGGTATAAACTCAGTTTTTAAAATATTTTTTAGTTGTAATTTAGCATTTTGTTGTCGTCCATGATGACTTGTTTGGACTTATTCTATATTCTTCTGTAGTTAGTTGATTTGTCCTTTTCTGTCTGTACTTACAGTTTTTTCAGTTACAGCCTTCCCAGAGCAGACATGGAGACATTTGGAGTTAATTGTTTCTAAAACGTTTGCTCGTTCTCTCCTTGTCATGCTGTTCTGGATCTTTTGGTAAGGAGGTGTTGGAGCATCAAGTGGGGGACGATTTAAGGACGGATTCTTTCAGAAGGGGGAGGGACACGGGGGGACGATCGCTGATGGTCATTTGGCTGATTCTGGTTTTGTGTTTTGTGCAGAGGAGTTGTTCAAAAGGAAGAAGTCCAGACAGACCAGTCGATTTCCCATAGACTTCAATACAATCTGACTTCCTTTGCAGGTTGTGACAAATGTTACAGCCACACATTGAAGATCCAGTTTGACCTGAAAACTTTTTATGTTTGTCTGCAGAGCTTCTTTCTTTTGTCTAAAAACAGAAGACGACGCACCATTCTGTTTTCTTGTTAAGTTTTTATTATGCTTAAAAAAGAAAATTAAAAGACAGGAGGTGGTGATCAAAGAAAAAGAAAAAATATATATTCATATTCAAATATCTTTTTACTTTTCTATTCATATATGATTAACAATGCAAAGAAAATAAATCCCATAGTAGTAGTGCTTAAGTAAAGTTCAATATAGAATTTTATTATAACAAAATAGGCAGTTTACCCAGGGGTTAAATATCCATCAAAATCTCATTGTACAACAATCGCCTGGAGGGGACGCTCGTCTCCAGGTGACCTCACAAATCAACAGGATGACATCATCGGTAAGACGCTGACGGACGCCGACGGGCACTCAGGGGGGCTCGAGCTCACGTTGTGGAAGGAACTGCTTGAAATGAAATGAACCACAAAATAAAGTAGAAAAATGTATTTAGCTGTTTTGAGGGTTTTTGTTCATTTTCAATTCTCTCATTAAAGGATTATCAGATTATCAATTATCAGACAGGCTGTTTGGTTTCATGTGATAATTCAAAAATTTGTCTGTGTTTTTACGTAAATATCAAATTATTTTCTTGTAATTTTTAGTTTTTAAGTTTATTTGTGTCCTGAAGTTGTTTCATTTTATAAAAACATTAATTATACATTTCTAAAATCATTTTCATGTCATTTAGATTTTTCTGGCTGACAGTTTTATTGATTGTTAAATAAACATCTGGTCATTTTGTTTCATACTTAGTAATAATATTAACTATGATTCACTAACTGGACAAATAATCGTTTAATTAGACGGTTTTTAAAGAAATCATTTTGATACTTTGGCCTGAATGTGAAGCTGAAATGTAAAACCATTAACCCCCCCGAGCAAGGACCCCCCCGGGGCGTCCAGACCAACGTTCAGCAGCAGGTGGAGCCAAAAATGAAACCAAAGTTGAGTCGGCGGAGGTGGAAAAAGAAAAAGTAAGTAAGAACGCTGAAATTAGCAGAACGGAGGAGACGCCGAGGTGAAAGGGCTGATGGGAAATAAACAGGGGATTAACTGACATGCTGTTAAAGCTCAAACGTGCAAAGTTTTGCTGACCGACAGATGCTGCCTGAGACTGAAACGCCATCCGTCGCCTTACAAGACCAAAAAAACAAACAAAATAAAACCCACTAAGAAAAACCAAAAGATAAAGTCTGCTTCTTCTGTCCTACTCGCCGTTTCCTCCCTTAAACATTAAGGAGCTGTACCGTGTGGAGTGTGATGTCATCAGACTTCCTGTGTGCTTTACTCTGCTGGTCAGGAAACCGACGACGGCGTCCGATTCAGCAACAAACTCAATAAACAGACTCTGGGGGGCGCTTTCCTTTCAAAATAAAACAAACTGGATCTAAGGAGGAGGAGGGGCTTCATAACTTCTCCTTGGACTGGACCCAGATGAACGGACCCGACTGCTCCTCGATGATCTGCTTCACCTGCTCGTAGATTTCCTCCAGAGTGTCGCCCTGCACGATGGCTGCAACAACAAAAACAACACAAACACCGTCAGGACAGAGGACAACAGTGTCCTTTTGTCCCCTCCGGGCTCCTGTAGCTGAGGAGGCGTCTGACCTGTGAAGTGCTCGGTGAACTCCTGCTCCAGTTTGGTGGCTCTGTCGAAGGTTTTCCGGCCCTGCTCCTCCGTCAGACGCTTGTTCATCTCCCTGCAGGAAGAGAAAAGGACCAATCAGAGAGCAGAGGGAGCGGCGTCTCAGAGAGGAGAGGGGGCGGAGCGTTGGACTCACATGATGTTCTCCACAGACTTGGGTTTGATGAAGATGGCGATGGGGTGGAGCTGAGCGAGCTGCAGCCTCTTGATGGCGTTTCCCGACACGTCCAGGATGCAGTGCTTCCCCTGAGGAGGAAACAGCTGTCAATCATTAGTCAGCTGGTGTGACGCCCCTTACCCCGCCCTCCCGTCGGTACCTTCTCGGCGACCTCGCGGACCGACTGCACGCTGGTCCCGTACAGGTGGTTGTTGTACTGCCCCGCCTCGATGAACTTGTGGTCCTGGATGTCCTTCTCCATCTGCTCTCTGGACACCACGAAGTGATAGTCTCTGCCGTCCACCTCGTAGTCTCTCTTCGGCCGGGTCGTGTCTGTGGGGGGAGACGAGGGGACAGCGGTTAGTCCTGATCCGGGATCCGGGACCGAACGCCGGGCTGATGGGAGTCCACTTACGGGGAACGCAGGATCCAAATTTGTCAGGGAACTCTGAGATCAGGTCGTCGTTGATCCGGTCCTTCATGGGCCCGAGGATGATGACGGGCCGCGTGTAGCTCACTGTCAGGAGGATCAGACTGGTTAACAGAGACCCGGTCCAGAGCAGGACCTGGACTTATGAACAGAAGGATCACATGACGCCGTAACAGGAAGTTCAAAACATGAAAGGTTCTGTGAACTTTACAGGCCACGCCCCCTCGCCGTGGTCGGTTCCAGAAGCTCATTCATTTGTATTTTCTTAGCCAGATGTTTTTTTATTTACCTTCCTGCTGAATGACGGGCTCATACGACAAAACATACTCCTCCTGTCCACCTGAAACACAACAACACAACAACGTCAGCATCAACAGGACGCACACAACGAGGAGGAGGAGGAGGAGGTGAAGATGGATCTGGGTGGTTTAATAAAACCTGACTGAACAGGACTGAACAGAACTGAACTGGATCCACAGGAGGAACCTGAACGTCTGACGTCAGGATGAAGATGATGATGAGCTCAAACAAACAAACAAACAAACCAACATGTCTGCAGCTGTATCTGATCTCTCACACACACACACACACACACACACACCATGCAGCAGTCGGGGCCGTTCCTGTGTTCAGGAGCATTAGCGGGGGGGTAAACTGCCTGTGTGACATCATGCTGTTATTAGCCAATCAGCAGCCTGGGCGGGTCAATGTTAGCAGTTAGCAGATAGCTGGCCATACTGGTCACTAATGCTTCTGGGGGGCGGGGCAGGGGGCGGAGACGGCGCAGTGTGACTTACGGTAGCTACTCTCGCTATCACTGGCGTTAGAAGTCACGTGTTCTGGAATCAAAGCACAAGACAAACCGGGTCAGCCGGGACTCCACCTCCCATGATGCTTTGCCCAGAGCTGAGGTCAAACACCTGGAGGCGTTCAAGTTCACCGGCGACAGATTGGTCGACACAAATATTCAGCAAAACTCCAAAACCTTTCAGTTCTCCCACCAGGACCAGAATCAGGACCGGACCAGGACCTGACGAATTTCTAACAGCCATCAACTCTTTCAGTAAAAAGAATAATTTCGTCTTCTGTGACTGAAAACAGAATCACAGAGACTTCTGGGAAATAAAACCTTCGTTAGCCTGAATTCGCTGATTTAAACGTCAGAGACCAAAACTCCTGAAGTCTCATTTGAGGTTTTTCCTTTCCTTAAATTGTCCCTTAGCTAAGGAACCTGAAGAGTCAAACTTCAGATGATGTCAGACTGAGCTGACGTCATGACGTGATCACAGAATCAGGTGTGAAGGTGGATCCAGTTCTGATGAATGTGTGACTGTGACAGGGTGAAGGGACGGAGGTGTGGTCTGGATCCTCCAATCAGGACGATGAAGGAGGGGGCGTGTCTTCCACCTGATTTTACCTCCAGAGTGATGATTTTGAACTTGTTTGGACTGAAGCCTTGATTTGTTTTCATTGATTCAGCTCATCTTTCAAAATAAGAGTTTGCTCAATAACTTTTAAGTCAGCAGAATAAATCTTTGCTGATTCTTCAGCCTAAAAATATGACATCATCTTCTAATTTTAGAGTTATTATACTAAAACCACATTTATTTACACATTTAATAACAATTTAAAGTTGAGTCACAAATGAATCTGCTCCAACAGAGTCGGTGGGCTGGGTGTGAGGGGACACACTTACTGTGGCCTTTGGATAGCATGTCGTCGCTGAGGTCCTGAGGTCAGCGGAGCCGAACAACGAGGAGGAAACAACCAGAGACACAAAGTTACTGAGTAACAGCGACAGACAGAGAGAGCAGAGGGAACGCCGCCGGTCGGCACGGCGACAGGGCGGCCTTCGTCCTGAAGATGGGGGGGTGATGCCATGTTTGAGTACTTCAGGGAGCCTTTTCATCGGCTCAGGACTTTGTTGTAGCTGGGCCCTGTTGCCGTGACAACTGGGGTGTTTACAGCAAGCCGCCACCAACTGACCTCTCTTCCTGTCGCCAACAGAGACTCCGCCCACCCCACCCCACCCCCCCCGTTCGCGCTGGTACTTACGGTCGACATCGCTGGTCTCCTGCTCACTCGCCTCTTTGCTCTTGTAGAATGGAAACTTTCGGGAAAAGAGGTTCTTTTTACGCTTGTCATTGAGAGACTGCTGAGGAGGAAGAGGAGGATGAGGAGGGTGATGGAATAAAAAAAGAGGGGGGAGATGGGGGAGAGGGGGGAGTCGGAATGAGAAGCTTCGGTCTGAGTCTGTGGACGGTTCGGTGTCGGCGGCCGGATTCAAAATGAAACAGCTCAACATGAAAGAGGAAAACAGGAAGTTATGGTTTTTGGACTTTGTAGAAGTTTCCTCTGGAGATGGAACCAACCGGACCTTCAGTCTGGACCACAGAATCAGACGGCGGCTCAAACATCTGGACACACAAACTGGCCCTACGCGCCCTGCTGCTGCTGGAGACGCTGACTTTTACAGAGTGACAGTGAAGGCAGCAGGGTGAGTGGACATGCAGGAGACACCGTCTCTGTCGTGGGAATCAAACCTGCGACGCATGAGCCCTGAACCAGGTGACACTTTGATCTGGAATGTGAAGATTTTACTTTAAAACCAGAAATAATCAAAATATTCATCACTGATGACGTTCTTCAGTTTGTCGTAAGTAAAACAGGTAAATTATTTTTGAATAATTATGACAACAGACTTTGGCATAAAGGTCAAATCTAAAATTGTTCCCATCTGATTGGTTTGATGTATTTTGGGTTTTTGGCAGATGTGAATTGAAGCTGTAGCATGTTTATATTCGTTTTGTTATTTTCCGTTATTGTTATTATTGTTATTTATGACTGTTTTTAGTCGTCATCTGGTTCAAATGTCACACAGACAGAGAGGATTGTGGGATATCTCAGCCTTAAAGCTGCACTGATCAGTGTGTTCGGAGTGACCTCAGTGCAGTTCTCGCTTTTCCCTCCACAGGAACCTAAACCAGGTTCTAAAAGAGCAGCTGTCACGGCGGCCATTTCCTCCCTCGCTGGGCGTCCGTCTGAGGACGGTGAGTGCTGATTGGACGGATCAGTGCAGCTTTAAGTCGGAGACTCCTTTGCAGGAAGTGATGTCATAGTTAGATCACATGCTGAAGGAGGAGGGGGGATGAGGGGTGAGGAGGGGGAGGAAGGATGGTGTGAGCAGCAGACAGTCAGACATCAATGTCAAGCGTTCCTCTGTCAGAGGGGGAGGGGCCAAGGGGGTCATGCATGTTGCTCTTTTGTCATTTTCTCCGCCCCCACCGGTGTCAAACTGGGGCATGTTAGAGGGCGGGTCGGTGGGCGGTGCTGAGCAAGGCGTTCTGGCTTGACGTGTTAAAGCGGCACACTTTTAAAAGTGCTGGGAGGAAGGCGGTGGGAGGGGGCGGCGCTGCATTTTGGCTGCTGAGACGTTGAAGAGGAGAAGAAGAAAGACGCCTCGACATCATGCTGTTAACACGCCAGCTGCCGTAACATTAGTCAAACGCATTAGTAGGTGGAGGTCAGGTGGCTGCGGCTCGTTGGTAACAGGAAGTCTCACCTCACGCTACAGTCATGCAAAAACTACATCAGCTTTCAAGCTCAATGACATCACTGCTGACATCACAGCTCAGACCAAACACTCACCCCCCGGTCCCGAGACTTGGCGTTAAACTTCACCGTCTTTAGTCTCGCTCGCTCCTTCTTCTCTACCCTGAGGTCAAATGGGACAGAAGGTCAAAGGTCAGGTAGAGGTAACATTCATACAAACACTAAAACCACTGAGCTGTGTCTGTCGGCCATCTTGATTCTATACTGACATCACCCATCAGTTTGTCATTTGCTCATCAGCCATGTTGGATTTGAAACCAGCAGAAACAATATTTGGAGGAGAAGATGGAGCTGATCTGCTGTTCTCTGTCCTGATTGGGTGGTCCAGTCTGTCAGTCACACAGTAGCCCCGCCCCCTGACCCCTCCCCATTCCCTCTAAATGAACTGAGACCAGAAACTCATCAGGGAGGAGGATGGATATTTTCCCATAGACTTCAACACAGTCTGACTTCTTTTAAGACTGGTGGAGTGAAGGAAGGTTTCAGCTGTGTGTTACTGACCGTCTCTTGCTGGGGATGACCCCCACCTCCTCCACCTCCCCCTGAGCCGTCAGCTGTCTGGCCTGCCACCACTCGTCGTCGGAGGCGTTCACCACATGGAGGATGTCTCCGAACTTAAAGTTCAGTCCCTGACTGGGCAGACCGGAGTCCCTGGTCTTATCGTAGTCAAACAGAGCTCTGCACACACAGACACACACAAGAACAACACATTTCATTTATTAGGTCAGTACGTTTTGAAATATCTAAACACAGTTTTGTTTCATGAAGTGAAACAAAACTGTGTTTCTTCTTGTTTTTTGGTTGATCATTTATTGATTTTTAACAATAATAAAAATGTTAATAAAATATAAATAAATTAAAATAATGGATCATGTTTGTATTGTTTATGTCTCATTGAAAAATATTTAATTTTGCTGTGTGAATTTAAAATAGTGAATTAAATATGTTAATTTCCATTTGGTCTCGTTGTAGTAAATATATTTAGAACTGCTTTGGTTAGCACACACCAGGTCAGATGTGAAAAATGTTTTTCCCCCACAGGTGGAGGTCAGCTGATCTCCAGGTCAGCTCACCTGACGTACAAGGACCTCTTCTGGCTGGTCCTCAGAGATCCAGATCCAGAGCTGATGCTGCTGTTCATCATCTGCTCCCTCAGGTCGTGGATCTTCGCCTCAAACCGGCTGTACTCTGAGCCAGAGAAGACCAGACATCATTACAACACACCAACACTGAGAGTCCAAACGAACAACGTTGTTTCGGTTTTTGGGGGGCATTCCAGGTAGGAGGTTCAAGGGTCCAGAACAGCTGGTCTGAGTTGGTTCACTTTGAGTTGCACAACTTCTATAAAAAGCCATCATCAATGGAGCCCCGATACCACGAGTCACCATGACAACCGATAAAAAAAGATCCAGTTACTTCACCCTGATGGAGGTGGAGGTCTGAATTCAGGCCGAAGGAGAGGATGAACATGTTTCACTGTAAATGTAACACCGCTGCAGCAGGAGAAGAAATTACTACTAACTAGCTTACAATTATAAATATAAATGGGAATAAAATCAGATTTTCATTTAGGTGCAGTCCACCAGGAGAGAAGTGAAATATAAAAACACCATTCAAAAAGGTCAGGCATATGATTGTACCTCACTTTGATTTAAAATTTTTTTTAATTGACTTAAGCTATTTAACAAAGTAAATATTCAAGTAGTAATTTAAACCCCAAACAAAACGTTGTTTAACATCATCTCATTTAATACCCCACTAAAATCTACTTATTTAAAAAAAGAGATTAACATTTAAGTTCTGCACAACAACAGAAAGAAGGCAGAGGCCCAAAAAAACTGGTGGAGGAGCTGAGGTCACCCCGGGTCACCCCCCAGGACCCGAGTGCCTACATCAGATGTAAGTATGAACTGGTGTCTTTAAAAAATAAAACTTATATATATAACACTTCTTGTATATACATCTCCGCCCCCCCAACAGTTGTGGATGGTGTCATCTGCCTCGTTCAGCCTCCGACTGAAACTATTGAACACCCGGCAGCTGTAAGTATTCTGAAACATCACAGGAGGAAGATGATGAAGAAGAAACGCTGTCTGCTGCCACAGGGAGAGCAGCAGAATGTAAATCATTTAAAATAATAGAATATATCATTTCTAAATCCTGTTGACTTCCTCTTTGATGTTTCTTTCAGGTTTGTGTCCCGGAACATTCCCATCGCTGGGAACAGCCGTTTCAGTGTAAAAGTTCCTTTTCTCACAGCTCGACACACTGTTGTCTTTCCAAAGTGCTCTGCATCACTGATGTTGTAAAGAAAACTACCATTTGCAAAAAAAAAAAAAAAAAAAGGAATAAAAAAAAAATGTGCTGTGATGTGATTACACGTCCACGGTGTGTGAGGTCGGTGATGTGTGGCCGGAGAATGCTACTGAGATAAATGACAGACGCTCCTCTGGGAACACCAGGACATCTCATCTCTCTCCACGTAAAGCATTTGAACTAAGTTGGCCTTCGACATCAATCAGATTGGGAATGAACGGACAATCCATGTCCAACAGCTGTCTTTGTGTGGAGGAGACAGGTAGAAACCTAAATGAGTCTGTTACCATGGTGACTGACTCTTCTCGTCTGGATGTGAGCTGAGTCAGTCCGCCGTCTCACCTTCTGGTCTGTAGTGGGCCATGATGGTCACCGTCTGACCGGCGTTCTTCAGGGCGGCGGCGGCCTGTTCGTGGGTGGCGTTTCGGAGATCAACGCCATTCACCTGCAAACAGACACACAACAGAGTCAGAGACCGAGACAGAGTGTGTGTATGTTGTGTGTTGGGTGTGTTGTGCGTGCTCTCACCGACACCAGTCTGTCTCCTTTCCTCAGCTCTCCACAGAGGTCAGCTGGTCCTCCGGCGAGGATGAAGGAGATGAAGATTCCCTCTCCGTCCTCCCCCCCCACGATGTTGAAGCCCAGACCCGTTGCCCCCCGGTGCAGCACCACCTTCCTGGGCTCCCTGTGGGACCAGGCAGCAGCTGTCAATCACCCTGAAGTCATGTGACCTTACACTGAGGATTACAGCTGCCAAACCGGGACAGATTGACCTTTGACCTTCTCACCTGATTCGGGTGAATCAGGATCAGTCAGGTTCACAAACATCAGAATGAGACGTCACAATAACAATAACAACAATCAGCTGATTTTGTGTTTGATCACCAGGCACCATTAAACAGTGTCAGTGTGACGCTGCCTCACCGGGTGACATCATCATCTCCCAGCATGCTCTTCGGGGTCGGGGAGTAGCGTCCCGAGGACGCGGGCGGGGGCAGGGTCTGACTGAGGAAGTTGGGGGTGCTGATATGGTTCTCTATGTGCTGGGAGTACGCTGAAACACAAACACAAACACCTTTAAAGGCCCGCTGTGGGGGCAGTGCGAAGGGGGAGGGGTTTGATAACACACTTTTTAGCCGATACGTTACAGAAGGTTTGTGACCTGAAGCTCCGGACAAAACAGCTCTCTGATATTTGATATTTGTTCTTAAATGAGTCACTTTAATCTGAATCTGCGTGATAAATAATTGATTTTACAGTAAAAGCGAATAACCAATCAGCATGTGTGCGTTTATTTTTTAGAGCACACTCCATGCTGCTGTGGTGGGGGCGGCACTCACAGTTGGTGAGGTCAGGCGGGGCGAAGCTGTCGTTCATGAAGACACTGTGAGGTTTAGCCACTTTCAGGTAGACCACGTCAGGAGTGTTTTTCAAGGCAGTGACGGCGTGTTCGTGGCTCACCTCCTCCAGGCAGGCGCTGTTCACCTGAGGACGGACGGAGGACAACCTGTCAGCAGGGGACCAATCAGGTTCAGTCTGTCGCCACACAGTGGTATCCCAGAATGCATTGTGAACGTTTCGTCTGTTATGCTGCTAAAAAGCTGGAAACTGCTACATTCATGCGTGTCTGTCTGGGAATCTTTATTTTGGTGAGGTTGACTGTGTTGCGTCTCTCTGCCGTTCTTCTATCTACTTCCTGTTTTATTTTGGTGGGGTTGCTCACAGCCAGCAGTTTGTCTCCGATCTGTAGCCTCCCGTCTTTATGCGCGGCCCCGCCCTCGATGATCTTGGTGACGTAGATGCTGTTGTCTCCCGGGATGTGCTGGTTCCCCACGCCGCCTGCTATACTGAAGCCAAGACCTGCAACACAGCAGAACCAGAGTCACCTGTGTGACCTTTGACCTGTCTGGGGAAGTCAGCTGTGGAAAGCCCCCCCCATTAGAGTCACCTTTGGGTCCTTTCACCAGTTTGATCTCCATCACTTTCTCAGAGACGGGTTTCCTCCTGCGGACGTAGAGCCGGACCAGAGAGCCCGCCTCCTTCAGCGCCTCCACTGCCCGGCTGTGGGTCACATCCCGAACGTCCACCTCGTTAACTCTCAGGATGACATCATTAACCCTGAAACACACACACACACACACACACACACACACACACAGAACCTCTGTCGTGTTTACAGTGTTGGTTTTTAATTCTACAGAAACATGAGAGCACCCGCAGCTCTTCGTCCTTCACCATCATCATCATCACCTGGATCAGGTGTGTCGGACTCTGCCTGATGTTTAATGAATGAAGCAGTGAAAGGCAGCAGGACACTGCAGGGGGTTCTGGGTAATGAGACACCAACTTTATCTGGTGTCTCAGTTTAAAGTACTGCTGTGTGCGTTTTTCTGTTATCTTCAGGCCTTGTGTTTTCAGACTGATGTTGTGTGTCCGCGTGCGTTGACCCACCTGAGCCGTCCGTCCTGGGCGGCGGCTCCTCCAGGTATGACTTTGGTGATGAAGATGCTGGGGTCTTCGCCGATGTGAGGGTTGTCCGTGCCGCCTGCGATGCTGAAGCCGAGCCCCGAGTTTCCCTGACCAGGAAGACGATCTGTTAGTCTGGACAGTTTAGGAACTGTGAGGGTCAAAGGACACGCAGTTGTTTCGGCCTATAGGTGTGTCTCTAAAATGTAATCATTTCATCCTTCAATCATTTTTAATTCTTATAGAAAGAAATGTGTTTTGTGCGTTTTTGGACACAGTTGTGGTTTTCTGTGAGGAAAGTGATCAGACTCGCTGAAACTGGGTTATTGTACCAGCTCTCTTCTTTTTCATTCTCAGCTGCTTCGATCCACCAACTCACCTTCCCGTCCTTTGTGAGCTCCGGGACAAAGCATTTATTCGGGACTACTTCCAGCAGAGCATTCATCCAGTACATGCTTTATTGGTGCCGTGGCTCACTGGTGGGTTAAAACCAGACTCATGATTCAGAGACCAGAACCATCTGGTCCGGTCCTCAGAGTTTAGGGGGCATTAAAGGTCAGAAGCTGAGGATTATGGGCCGAGGTTCGCTCAGGCGTATTTGAGTTACGGCCCTGATCAGAGAAACCAACAGGATGCCACTCGTCATCTTACCCGCTCCAGAGTGATCTCCTCGTATTCGTAATCAGCCTCCGTCCCGTTCACCTGCACACACACACAGACACAACCAATCAGCTGCCAGCTCTAATACTCAGCTCTGGAATGACGCAGTTGTGTGTTGATGACATCACACTTTCACAGCTAAATCAATGAGTTATTCCAGCAGCTGAATTTTGGATTAAAGTATTAAATTATTTCAGAATAATGTTCACTGACTGAATGCTGATTATCAGCCTTCAAAATAAAAGCCATATAAAGGTGTGCATCTGTGCAGGTGAACTCACATATGGAGGCGTGTCCAGGCTGTCTGCGTTGACCACCACAGGTGGGGGATTGGCCTGAGGAGAGAAGTCACATCACGGCATCAGAGAAAACATCTTCGGTCTAAAAACACCACCCTCCACCCCCCATCCAGCAGCCAGCAGCCAACAGCCAACAGCATCTAAGCACACAACCTGAACGACCTCCCATGGAGCTCCACCCCCCAAAAACACAGCGACCCCGAGGCGTCATCACACTTACTCTCCTCATGATGCTCCGACCAACTGAGGACAGGAAGCAGCTGGGTTTGAGCAGAGATTAGTGAGGACAGAGCGCTACGCACACAGCAGCATCGTACACACCAGACTACACAACAACTAAAATCAAAGTCCTTCTTCTTCTGGCCCTAAAATCAATCTCTGCCTCCCTCGCTCACTCGTTCTGTTCCTGACTCACTCGCTCGCTCAGTTCCTGCCCGGGAGGAGCCAGATGGGCTTTTAAAAGTCAAATGGGGGAAGTGTGGCATTTCTCCCACTGTGTGCATCTCTAATCTGCCCCTTCATCGGAGCCACAGCTGGACAGCAGACAGGAAGCTGAACCCAGCGGTGACGGCGGCGGGACGGCAAGCCACCAAAACCAAAAGGAAAGATGAGCAGACAGAGGGAAGCGGAGCAGAAAGACAGGTGGAGGGAAATAAAACACAAAACAAAACAAAAACCTGTGATGTCGCAGGGATGATGGCGGTCTCAGCTGGGATAGGCGAGATGGGGATCACAGGGATTATGGGAGAGGAAGGCGGGGCCGCCTCGGCCTGCTGAACAATGGCATGAGGAAGGGTCAAAGGTTAGACAAACACAGCACAGATGAACAGTAAAGAGGAGGGTGTGTGTGTGTGTGTATGTTTTCATGTCCAGGTGCTGGATGGGAGGAGCTTGACACACACACAGGAAGGCCACAGAGGGCCAGGGAGGTCAGCCAATCACACAGAGGCATTCTGTGATTGACAGATTACCTGACACTTCTTGGATCCTGATGTGACAAACTCCGCCCATCTGCTGCTCTAAGAGGATTAAAGCCCTACTGTTTGACCTGTGTGAGTGTGTGTGTTTGTGTGTTAAATCCTCCGTCTCAGCAGTGGGACGACGTCCTTTAGTGATTATTGAAAAGCAGCAGACACCTCAGTTTGGCAGAGGAGAGAGTATTAACCCCAACAGCCAGCCGTGACATCAGCACAGGGTCAGAGGTCAAAGTTCTCTAACAACCGTCCCAACAATGTGCTACAGCAGGAGTTTTTCCTGGGGGGGGTCATATCCCTGAGGACCACACACAAATTCATCCGAGTCCGTCCTCACCTGGTGCACCATCACCGTCATCACAACAACAACAGCACGTTAGACCTGGTTCACACGTCGCAGCAGTGTGTGACCTCTTATGTAAGAGCGGGCCCTCGTGAAGCTGCTGGCAGGAAGTGGCGCCCTGTGCTTGTTAGAGGCTTAATTGTTGCGGCGCAGCAGCAGCAGCATGGAAAACAAACAGCAGCTAAAATTAGCCGTACACATCGACCACATCGATCCGGAGCCCTGCATCTGGAGCGGCGCTCACACGGCCGCTGATAATGGGACTTAAATGTTCCCAGAGAGCAGCGGGGCGGTTCATCACAGAAAGGACCTCAGCTCAGACTAAAGGCAGTCATCAATCAGCAGATTCATCAGCTGCTCTGATTCAACATCCATTTGCATCTTTCATTAGAAATCACTTTGAACTTCATCTGTTGTCTGAAAATTAAAGTTAAAGTTTCTTCTCCTTTTTATGATAATTTCTCCATAAAGTGGCTCAGCTGGGGATTTCAACACATCACCTCTGGTCTATGCTGACAGCATTTAATAAACTTCATCCTTCAGTCAGCGAATAATCGGCAGGTTGGCGGTTCACAGCTGAACGTGGCCCCCCAGGACTCACTCAGTTATATCTTTATTCCGGCATCTTGTCCTTCTTCACAAGCTTCTCAAAACTCCTCTGATTTTTTTGTTCAGGGTCCAAAAATGCAAATGAACAAAACAAAACACTTATCAAACACATATTGACTTAAATTATGAATACGTTTTGACAAAAATCTCAGATAAATGCTTTTAGGTGTGTGTGTGTGTGTGTGTGTGTGTGTGTGTGTGAGAGAGAGAGAATGATCCTGATGTGTTGAGTCTTCTAACCAACAAAGATACAAACAAATATCAGTCATGAGGATGAAACCATCAGAACACTCGTCTGGTGAAGACTCCACGGAATAATTCAAAAATCTCCTGAAGGGAGTAAAACAAAGGAGGCAGATTCAGAAAGAAGACGAAGCTGCTGAGTTTAAACAGAGATGATGAAGATGAAGAATAGCACACATGACTGTATTAATTTTCCATAACCTGACACACTGTAGTAACACAATCCAACCATCAGGAAGACACACACACAAACACAATCCACCTCACTGCTGAGCATGTGCAGACCGTTCGCTTCACTTTTCAAGCTGGCACACAAACACGGTCTTGAAGCAAAACCAGAACTTGAACCAGAGGAGAGGTGGACCGGCCACCTCCAGGGAGCTGGACCCATTACAGCCCGTTACAGCCTGTCCACTGAGCTGACAGCGGAGCTCTGGAAAGCGCCCCCTGCTGAGGTACCTTGTTGAAGGTGAAGGGCACCCAGGGTATCTCCGGTCTGCTGGCTGTGTGGCCGATCTGGACCTTGGCTGTACTCTTGGTTGGGCTTTTCTTCACGCTGTCCCGCAGGTTGAGGAATCGACTCCGAGCCCGGCAGGACACCGGCACGGTGCAGGCGGTGAAAGTGGACAGAGATGCCTGGACTTGTGGCCGACCTGGCTGCTGCTGTAGCTGCTGCTGCTGCTGACGGTGGAGCTCGATGGCGTGCTGCCTCTGCAGTGGGTGCAGGTGAGCGATGGATTCCTGCAAGCTGATGTCAACCGGCGGCGCCTTCTTCTCGGCGCCGTTCAAGGCCTTAGTGGTGAACTCCTGCCAGGGATAATGCGTGGTCATCTTCCTGGAGGAGACTCCCAGTTGGGGATTTAATAATAAATGATGGCGTCGTCTCTCTGATCCGGGCTCGTTCTGTCTCCTCAGTGACGGCAGCAGATCCAAACTCACCCGTTACTCAGGGTGCACCACCTCTCTCCACCCCCCTTCTCTCCTGGGCCACCCCTCCCTCATCAGCTGCCCATCCTCTGTAACACCCTCTCTCATTTCCCTGCCAATTAATCGGCTTCAGTGAGCAAGGCACATGTCAGCACGAGTGGGGGAGGGAGGGGCTGTGGGGGGGCACTCCACTGGGTACATGAATAATCAATGTCACCCCCGGATTCAGACAAAGCGACATGCATATTAGCGTCGGGGGGGGGGGGGACAGTCCTGCTGCAACCTTCATGTGTATGTTCTTTACAGTTAAAGATAAAATCCTGACAGTCGTCTCAGGACGTTCAGACTGAATGCTCAGTTACAGAAGCTACATGTGAAAAATTAGCAGAATTCGTTCTTTCAAAATAAAACTAAATGGTTAAAGGTCAAAGGTCATTTCCTCAGTGAGGACAGAAAGGAGTTCATCAGGAAGCTTCAAAAGGCAAAGAAATAAAGAAAACCAAACATTCTCTGCATTTAATTTTAACTTTCACAGGTGAAATAAAAATCGTGTTTTCTCCTGTACCATTGATTTCCACCACTAGAGGGCAGTGTCTCACTGCCCCCTCTCTCAGATTTCCAAAAGGTTCCAACAACAAACCAATACTTTTCTGAAAGTGTCTGTTGTTTTTCAGATTTAATGGAACCATTAAACTCAGGATCTGTTGGAGTATTCCCAGATTGTTCCCTTTCCAGAGGGAAAACAAGCAGATTCCCAGCATCACAAAATGACCCCTCAAAGACAGGATGTCAAAACATATTGATCTGTGTCCACATTAACCTGTGAGTGCATTGTCTCTGATGTCTGAAATTGCCATGTGGGCATAAAAGCAGTTTATTGTCCTGCAGCGCCGTCAAAATCGACCTGGAGCGTTAAATGAGGGTGCACATGATTCATGACGGCAGCAACACAAACGCAGCATTTACGACAAATCAATACCACAAACAGAGCACGGCACGGTGGCCAAGTGTGCAGACGGAGACCTCCTCACTGCTCAGCCATCAGTACTACTCCGAAGCTCCGCCCACAGGAGCTCGTCACAGCTCCGCCCATCTGATTATCTCTTAACTGTTTCTGTTGGTCAAATACCTGTCAAGCTATGACATCACCTGCCAGATTGGCCATGTTGGGTTTGAAACCAATAGAAACTAGATTTGGTGGATCAGACCTGCTCTGTCCTCCAACCTGATTGGGTGGTCCCATCTGTCAGTCACAGATAAGCTCCACCCCAACCTCTCCCCTCCTTCCTGGTCTGTTTCACTCAAAATTAACTTCATGTTGTATTTCAGACTGAGACCAGAAAGGAGGGACATTTTCCCATAGACTTCAATACAGCCTGACTTCTATTAAAGCCTGTGGAGTCGCCCCCTGGTGGTCAGCAGAGAACTCAGACCGGCTCGGCCCGGTCCATCTCAGGACGGTATGAAGACACTGAAGGTCTCAGGTCATTACTGCCTGTGTTTTCTTTGTGGTTTGAGAATCTTTTCTGTTCTCTGTGATGTGAAAACCACAGAAAAGTTCCTGTCGTGTGTTTGGGTCGTTTCTATCTTTATCTGATCAGGAGTTCAGCTCAGCTCCAGAGCCTCTGATGCTCATAATGTGAAACCAGGCAGCTGCTGACCGAACCATCAGTGCGCTCCTGTTCCTGTGTTGTCAGTGAACGGGAGGCGGCGAGGCAGCGCTGCGTGTCAGGAGCCGGGAGGTTGCTAGGCAACGCCGGGGAAGGCATGTGCTACTGCAGGGTTTCCTCACATCTGTCCAGAACACGATGCTGCTGTTTATGCAGGTAAATCTGCACATCGACACGCCGCCACGTTTCAGCCGGACTCTGAAGCCAGGTGCAGGCAGAGCCACAGCTGCTGAAAGCTCTGGAACATTCACCAGCTGTGTGTGTGCGTGTGATGGGACGACACAGACGGCGAGCTCTGACAGATTCAGCTCCAATCATCAGCCCAACACACACACGCACACTTATTATCTGCTGGTGGATGAGACTGTGGATGAGGGAGACCGGACCAGATGTGGGAGGGGGTCTGCGTGAATCTGGATCCAGCACATGACGCAGCAGCAGCAGATCTCCTGTTGCAACTTTTCCACATCTGCCTCGTCCAGCAGCGTCACATCGAGCGGACTCCAACAACACAGCAGGAGGACGATCATGTACACACTGTAGAAAATGACTCACAGCACCTCCCTTCACGCCCCCTTCCCCCCTGTAGGAGGATTTATTTTATGAATGGGAGGGTGGGGGGCTACCTACCAGCAGGCGCCTGTGGAGCCTCTTGGTCCTCCTCAGGGTGCCCATGATGCGGCGGCCCATCTTCTTGGCGTACCACACAGAGTTGAGCATGCTGCTTGTTGCTGCTGCTGCTGTGGTGAAGGTGGAGGTGGCGTCTCTCGCTCCTGCAGCAGGCTGCGGGGTGGCAGAGGTGGTGCTGGCTGGAGAGCAGACGATGGGAGGGGGGCTTCGCTCCACCTTGTGCGCCCCCCCCCCCCCCCCTTCTTCCTCACAGACACAAACAGGGAAGCTGCAGAGGAGCCGCGACACAACGAGGTCGTCCTCCTCCGGTTAGTTTAGGAGCCGCGGCGGAGGAGAAGACAGAGAGCGGCGGGGAGCAGACAGCAGACTGCAGGGCTGACGACAGGCAGACCGGAGCGTCTCATCTCTTCCCTCTGCAGCTCCTTCCTCTCAGCCCCGGGGGGGGCAGCTGACCTCTGTCCTACTTCAGTCTTCAGACTTTGATTCCTTTCTAAAAATGAGTCAGCAGGGGGAACTGCTGAGTTATCACTGTGACGGACAGTGCAGTGATGTGAGATCGGACTCATTCATGCAGCTTCTGTTCGTGAGCTCTGACGCTTCGACTGAGTCACATCCTTCATCCCAAACCAGTCCAGACCACCAGGGGGCGCCCACACTGGTAATCAAAGAAGTCAGATGGTGTTGAAGTCTATGGGAAAATGTCCCTCCTCCTCCCTGATGAGTTTCTGGTCTCAGTCTGAAATACAACATGATGTTCATTTAGAGGGAAAGGGGAGGGGTTAGGGGGCGGGGCTATTGTGTGACTGACAGGAACACCCAATCAGGATAGTATACAGAACATGTCAGCTCCCCCTTCTCCTCCAAATATTGTTTCTTCACGTGCTTCGCGATCAAATGCATCTCATGTTTCATGTTATTTACTTCATCAACAACCATGGAGAAAAGAGGACATGGCCCAGGACAGGCTGCTTCTGAACAAAAAGACTGAAGAAGAGTTGGCCTGATTCACACCACGGGGTCGAGAGTCAGGAGGTCAGAGGGGAGGAAACAGCTGCTGAAACTTTACATGGTCGACAAACTATGCAACACCAACGGCACACAATGACAAGTCGACATTTACTGTAATATATGACACTTCTGTATTGACTTTACAGAAGCTGTGCCCAATAATAATAATAAATGTTATTAATTATTATTGGTAGCAGTAGTATTGTTGGTATTACTGTTTCTGCAGCAGTTGACAGGTTCCTGTACAATCCAGGTTCTCTTGTCCTCAGACTTTTATAATTGGGTTCTTCTATGATTTGGACAAACACAATTTATAATCCAAGCTCTACAATCTGGACATGTCTGTCTCACAGAAATGTTGTGCCAGTTTCCCTCCTCTTCCCTGATATTCTGTGATTTCCCTGATATTCCAGGACCGCCTGGAACTCTGCTGGCTATAAATAGAGCTGGCCTGCCCTCCCAGCATCCTTTGCTGCATTTGGGAATGAAGTGTGGCAGAGATGAGACGATGGAGAAGGAGCCTTAGTGACAAGTCATTTGGTGGTCTCTAAATCTTTTGTCTTGGAGCTAAATATACATCAGAGCTGCTGTAAATCTTTGTGTATAGACCAACAGAAGCCCCCCCCGTTCTCTGCAGGTTCAACTCCCTCCTCCTCCTCCATTTTCCTGCCGTCAGGATTTTCTTTGTCGACATTCATCTGCTGCGTTGCCATGGTGCTGCTGAGGAGCGACAGGCGGAGGAAAAGAAGAAGAAAAAAGAAAGGAATAATAAAAGAAACCGTCACATCTTTGTGGGATGTGAGGATCCATGGAGTGCGACACGGCGGCGGAGGTGTTGCAGACAGCTGCCTGCTGACGTCAGGCCGCGGATGGAAATCAAACGTCGAGCAGTCGACGTGGAACAGGAAGTGGAGATTTCTTGACCAAAGATGGACACCATGAGCAGGTGAAGGTGTGGAGGTCCAGCTCCAGCAGCTGCTTTGGGCTGAACTAGAGAGTGCTCACTAAGTGTCCCAACATGCGACGCTTAGCATGTTAGTCGGTTCATACAACAGCTTAATTTCACTGAACAAAACCAAACAAGCACAAAGTGAACCTAACCGTCTTCATTCTTCATTCAAACCAACAGCTCGCTGCTCACGGTACTTTGGTGCCAGCTTTAAGCTGTGACACTATTCATCACAAATCATCCACCAGCACCAACCAACAACAGGAAGTGCAGAAGATCCACGACGAAGAGGAAAAGTGGGAGGAAGTGTACTGGGATGGGAGTCGGAGTGAGGGGTTGTTACCTGGATCGGGGGGTAGGGGTTGGAGGAGCAGGAAGGGGTGGGGCTGTCCTCTCCATGAGGGTACAGGGTGGAGGGCGTGGGGGAGGGGAGCTCCGGGTGGTGCTGTCCTAAAGCTGAGGAGCCGTCAAAGATGCACTCCAGTGATGCTACCTACAGGAGGGGGGAGGAAAGATGGCGTCTCATGGTCACATCAGTCAGATGGTGACCGACATACCTGACAGACTGAAGTCTGTGGTTTCCATGGAAACAAAGAGTGACTTCAAGTCAACACAATAACAGTGATGGACCTCACAGACACAGACTCCTTCACTGAGTGTGTGTGTGTGTGTGTGTGTTCGTCCTACTTTCTGCTGTTGGAGTCTCTGAGATCTAAAAGTGGATCTTCATTTAAATGAAAACATCAGGAGGACGAGGACAGAAGGACAGGGGAGGACAGAGTCCTGAATGGAGACCGAGGAGCTGGGACCAGAAGGACTAGGTGGTGGTTCAGTGGTGATTGTTGTCTTATCATTATTATTATTATTATTATTATTATTATTATTATAGATCGATGAATCATTAATGAACCCTGTAAAAATGATTGAATTAATTTTATTTAACAAGACAATGTCTCGTGTTTATTCTTTTATTTCTCATCACTACCTGGTTTTATTACTTTTAGTACCTTCATTAAGTTTAATAAATAAATATATTATTGAGGGGGCTCTGACGAGGACGCCACCGTCAGGTTCCGCCTCCCTCTGATATCGGTCTGGTTGCCACCACACGATGGCAGCAGCGGTCCAGAGAGCTGAGCTGCTGTTTGTCTGGGAATTGAACTGTGACTCGACGACACACAGAACCAGAACCAGTGGTGGAGACGTGCTGCTGTCACTGTTCAAGTCTACTTCGAACCGCATTATTTAGAATCTGAGTCTCTTCTTTCAACACTGTGGTTTTGATTTTATTTGCGCTGGTGAATTTAAATTACCTTAAAATATATTCCAGAATTTCATTTTAATTTTACTTAATATTTGTTTGCTACATAAAAAAGTTTAACTTCATAACATCAATTATTGCCTTTTTTTTATGGATGTGAAGACAGCTGTAATAATTTCACTGTGTCGTCCAGATCTGAGGAGACAGATCCTTCTTTTCTCACGATGCAGCTTGATCAGCTCTGCTCCAACACAGAGAGTTTGTCGGAGCTCGTCGGTCTCCTGTGGATTATTATTAGTCATCTGGATGCATTAAGTTGGTGGACTGCTCGGTGAAGAGACAACACAAACACTGATGAGACGCACACATCAGCAGCATGGAGGACGGCATGAAGGGGAGTAACATGATTGAGAGGCCGCCAAATCCTCCAGGTCTGGTCCTGTTCTGGTCTAAACACACTGACCACCTGACACCCTGCAACACGTGAGGTCAGCCCAGAGGACAAAGGGCAAAGACTCCAAGAGCAGGATGAGACACAACCAACCATAATGTCTGCAACCGCAGTGCCTGTGACTGATTTGCTGGGATTCAAGTGATGCTACCTAGTTAGCAGCTATTTAGCCTGTGTTCAGCTAACAGTCAGCTCCAGCTTCATGTTTATTATCCAACTCAGAAATGAACTGACACACATCACAAATCTGAAACCTTCAGCAACAACAAGCTAACCCCCCAATTCAACAGTGTAAAACCAGCGCTTTAATAAACCTGACACACACACACAGTCAGCAGTCATGCGACCTTCTGATGCCTTCACAGTCTGCTCAAACTTCTGTTGTGATCACCTAAAAATAGCCAAACAAAGCAGCCATCAATGTTCAGATTTTATACTTGGTTCACTGATATAAATGAGTCAGTCTTCTTCTTTAGGATCAAAAGTCAAAACACTAATGACAGACATTTTAAAACAACTTCATAAGAAACCTATCAGAGAGAGAGAGCAGCCTGTTCCTGTGATGCCCTGAAATGTACGTTTTATCTGATTCTTATGGTCCCGGACTAGAACCGAAGACTTCGTGGTCCGGTTGTTCAGAGATAAAAATGGAAGGATAACTGTAGAAGACCAACACCTGATTGGCTGTGGGCCGTCGATACCGCAAACCAAAACAGTAAAAACAGTATAAATAAAACCCTGAAGAAGGGTAAAGGTCACCAAAGAGCCACGACCTTTGACCCATTACAGTGCTTCATCTCCTCCTTTAGCAGGAGGTTCAAACAGGAAACGGACTGGAGGATTTTGACTGGTAGTGTGTTAGTGTGTGTGTGTGTGTGTGTGTGTGTGTGTGATGGCATCATGGCAGGAGACAGGTATGAGATACAACAGGTACAAATACTTATGAGCTTCAGAGCAGCTTCAGTGATTTCATGACCAAATGTCAGCAACATGGACAAGAAACAGACCTCATCCTCCCTCTGTATGTGTGTTCATTAATACACGTGAATGTAATTTTTCAAAATGAAATCAAGTGGATTTTAAATGAAGTTCTGATTGTGATCATGTGAGTGTGACAAATGGACAGAACTTAATTCATAACATTATAAAACAGCAGATAGACAGGAAAACAGACAGGTCTGACTTTACTGGTTTATGAAGAGTTATCATTTTTCAAACATATCTGTGATAACTTGATTTCAAAAGCTCAAATCATGAAAAAAGCTTAAACTGATCAATTTTTCAGGAGGTTTGGAGCTTTTAAACTTCATTATTGCTGAAATGAGAAAAAGGACATAGAATGGATAGCGTCTGTCCTGATTGAGGGGTTGTTGTACCTTTTTTAAATCAGTGATTCAACTCTCTGGGACAGTAAAAGGACAGAGAGGGTCAAAATACTCCTTCCTCCTACCTTCATAGGGGAGATGTGAGCGTGGGTGACGTATCCGTGCACATTCTCAATCTGGGAAAGGTTCTTCTCTGCTACCTGGACCAGCTCTGCCCCCCCCATCTCCTCCGTCAGCTGAGGGGAGCTCTGTTCCTGGGGGGACGAGTCCTCATCGTGGTGCCTGTACTTCTGAAACAGGGAGAACACAGAGATGGTGGTGAACAACAGAGCAGCTGCTGCCCTGAGCAGTGACTGACAGGAGGAGCTCCTGCCTCTATCTTGGCTCTGGACCTGAAGAACTGATCCAACAGAGTCTACTCTCTTACTACCTCTCCTGCAGAGGCTCATGGGATCATGGCCCCCGTGGATCTGCGGCTCAGGTGAATGACTGTCCTAACTGCCCGCTATTCAGCCTGGACTGGAATAATATTGTGTCTGAGGTGTGGTGGATCTGTGCCGATCCAGTTTGAACCAGGTGAAGGCCTCACCATCCAGACGCTGCTGTACCAGCCTCACTTCCCTCAGCCACTTCAAAGAGCCGCTAATCTGCTTCTGAACCGGATTATCCCACGTCTGATTGGCTGGAGGCTGAGCAATGGGCATCTTGGCTCAGAGGAGGAGGGGTGCTGTTGCCTAGCAACCAGTGACAGAAGCATCGCTGGACGCTGCACAACAACACAGTCATATGTCGTACATCCCCCTCGATCTGAGGGCTGAAGGTTTTCACCGCCCCTTAACTCCAGAAATGCAACCTGGACATTTTATTTTGAAAACTGAACTACAGTCAACGCGGAGGATGAATTAGAGAGCCATTTGGTCTCAGCTGTCGATTGGTTAACTTCACTGGTCCTGGAAATAACCAGCTGCTTCCTGTTTACACCAACGTGCACATGCTCAGTGCAGGTGAGAGTCATGTGATGTGTGTGATAGAGATAAAACACTCTGGATGGAGATGGTTTTAATTGTCAGAGCTTTCAAATGTGGATGTGGCCTTAGAGTCAGAGAGGGTGGTGGTCTGGCCTCTAAACGGTGGGAGTTGATCAGCAGCAAGGCGGACGACTGACGGGACTTTTGGTTCGCTGATGGACGGCAGTAGTAGGGGTGGGAATCTTTTTTTACGATGTCATGATTCGCTTCAAATCAGATTTTGGGGGCAACAATTCGACTTAAAACTATTTGATTCAAAATAATTTCTAATTTCTGTGCAAAGGATCATGTTCATGTTCTCATGTTCTACTCCAGTCTGACAGAATGACAACATTAAAGTGACTGACCAGACGAGACACCGGACATCTGTGTGACTGATGCTGTTTCAACCTGCAGTATTTAGTCAGGTTTTGTCCAACCACAGCGAATCAGTCTGCTCCACAGAGGAGGCAGTGAACTGTCTCAGAGAGAACAGTGTGTACACACAGACCAAAAATATCATCAGTCTCAGACAGTATCATCACTGTCACACATAAACGCACAACCAGTTATACATCTGCTGTGTGTCTGAGATCCGGACAGAGAGAAGCAACATCTGACTTATTATCCAACAACTGATCCATCAGCATGTTCAACAATCTGAACTTCAGCTCCCCATCACACGCAAACTAGACAACCAGTTAATAACCCGAAACACTGAATCTACTCTGACTGTATTTATCATCCGTGTGGGTAGACAGTCCAGCTCTCTACACATCCAGAAGCATCACAGTGGAGGAAGCAGCTGAGGGAAGTGTCCTGTCTATGATGAACCAGTTCCTCCTTCCTCTGGTTCTCATTCATGTTCATGTTCTTCTGTCGCAGAGACTCAGAGTCAGAGGAGCCCTGAAAAAATCCTTAAAACTTGAGAAGCTTTTGAGGAAACCTTTTGAGAATCTTTGAGCGTTTAGCCAGATGATTCTCCTCCATCATCTGAACATCAGCAGAAGCAGATGTGGCGTTTCCAGTAATAATCCTGCCGCCATTACGGGTTTAGTTACTGGAGGATTCTGAAGGGTCAGAGGTCACAGACAAACAGGAAGTCAGATTACACCACAAGAGCCAAGTCGACCTTCCACCAGAGGCTGTGTAACAAAGACCAGCACTGACTGGTTTAAGATCATCCATCATAGACAGGGATCAGGGTCACTGCTCAAAGTCTGTAAGACCTGGACTGGGAAGGGCTCCAATGAATCCCATCAGCTGTGCAGATTACAGCAGCAGTGTGAACGAAGGAAAAGCTTTTCAGGAGCTTTTCTGAGAAGCACACAGAGAGCAACAAGTTCCACTAATCAATGAGTCAGACTGAGCAGCATCTGTCATCACATGGGATAAAACAGACAGCATCCAGTCCACCAACCTGAACAACTGCACAACCCGTTAATAACCTGAGACACTGAACACGACTGTATTTAATTATCTGTGTGGGTGGACAGTCCTGCTCTCTACACATCCAGATTCTCTCTTTATGCTAAGCTAAACTAGCTGCTGCTCTGAGCCCCCCCCTCTACAGTCATGTACAACAGCTTGAGCTGAATCGTGCTCGTCCGAGTCGCAGCAGATGGAGAAGCATCAGGAGGCTGCAGGCGATCGGAGTCGTCACGACACTGCAGGGAAAAACGACCTGGAACAGGAAGAAGCCGAGCAGGAAGTGAGAGGAACAACCAGGACACAGGTGGGACTGCCTCTGCTCAGGTAAAAACCTCGGCATTACGTGTGAGGTGTCACAGGTTCGATCCCCGCTGTGGCTCCATGTCAGAGTGTCCTTGAGCCAGACACTGAGCCCACTCACTGTGGACGAGAGCAGCACAAACGTAAATGTGCATGTAGGAGGCAGTGAGGAGGTTTCCAGTGATGACACTGTCTGCCTGAAGAGAACCTCTTCCTCCTCCTCCTCCTCTTCAACAGCTCTAAGAGAGAAGAGGAGGAGGAGGACGATGAGGCACAATGTCCACTCCTGCCTGCCAAAAGCTTCTATAAATAGGAACATCACCAGAGAGCGGATGTAGCAGGATGTTCAGGAGGAGGAGGAGAGTTAGTGGATGATTCAAGGATGTGATGAAGAGGGAGGAGAAAGACGAGCAGAGGAATCACCCACATGATCTAACAGGAGGATAACATGCTCCGTGATTTCAGCCGTCTTATTTCTCTCCTGTGCTGCCGTCTGAGCACAGATGGGCCAAACACTCCCACACGGTCTGTATGCTAAGCTAAGTTAGCTGCTGCCTCGTTTCCAGCCCTACATATCGGACGAGTGGAAGTCCAGATCCACGCAGACCAGAACCCCTCTGTCAGTTAGAGCTGGACCTGGTCTCATCCCCCTGCCTGTCTTTGATCGACAGAGTCCAGAGCAGGTCAGCTCCACCCCTTCTCCCCGAGATCCCCTGCACTGGATGTGTGTGTATGTGTGTCCTGCTGCTGTCCACACTGTGAACTTCCCCACGGTGGGATTAATAAAGTTAATGTAATAAAATCTAGGTTGTCATCAAGTGAGCTTTGACAGAACGTTTATGGCCAATGAGCTGTGTTGAGACCTGGTTCTATCAGCTGGAGGTGCCGGGGATCGAACTGCCAACTCTGCCATCAGCTGCCAAAACCCACCTGAGCCAAAGTCACCCACAAAACCTTGATCTGAATCAGTCCAACAGATGCCGGTGGATCAGGCCTGAAAGGCAGCCGGTTTTAAAAATGGCAGCAGCACCCTGAATACTTCACGGCCGAACACGGACCAGATCCGGCACAAGTTATTGAGTGTGTGGTGGTGAAAGCTGTCGATGGCAGCTGATCAATGGGACTTAATTAAGACCAGTTGCAATCAAACTGTCATTGAGCTGAAGTTACAGCAGCAGGAGAAGCAGGATGGTGAATCACAGGCAGACCATCTAACCTCCAGTCTGAGATTTAAGAGGGTCACATCACCAATCCCTCAGATTAACAAAAGATACCAATCAAACCCTGATCCACAGCGGACAGGCAGCAGTAATCTGAGTGGTTTTCCTGGGTCCAAGGGTTCAAAGGTCAATGTGCTGCTCCACTGATACTCTACTACACCCCCAGCTCCCTCAGGCACCATGTGACCATCCAATCAGAACCCAGGGGTGAAAGGTCAATAAGAGATTCATTTGAAGTGGAATGGATTCCTACAACCAGATCCTGTCTTCTTTATTCCCTCGTTTCCTGTTCTGACCTGCTGTGATGTCACCTGAAAGATGATGATGATCACCAACACTGGCGGTGACATTTAAAGGATTATTAATTCACCAATTAGTCAAACTGTGTCCTTAGAAACAAACAAGGACTTAAATAGTCTCAAAAAGTCTAATTTTAACATCAAAACATCGACTCCAATCAAACATGTCAGGTGGCCATGTGTCGTCAGTCTGATTTTTCTTTAATATTCTTTCAATCTTCATAAAAGCTCTGAGCTTTCCAGAGTCACAGCTCTCAGCCTTCTTCAGCACATGTGACGTGTGATGTGCTTTTGGTTTGTCGGCGTTTCCCTGCAGAGCACACGTTGACCACACATGCACGTGCCTGCACCGCCAAAGCTGAAACCGTCAACCAATCAGGCCTCAGCGCCGATGCAAACAGAGCCCATGGTTGGTGGGTCCTGTGAGGCAGAGGTGACAGGCAGCTCAGTCGGCCTATCACAGTGCATTGGGTCAAACAGTAAACAGAACCACTAGTGGGTTTTTTCCCCCTCAGCTGTTGTCTGACAGGTGCAGAGGAAAAAACCACAGCTGAACCTTTAACATGAGAGAGACTGTCTGGATCTCTCTCCTCTGAAGTCTCTGCCTCCCTGTTAGCAATACAAGCCGACTAAATGTTCAGGTCTTAAAGGCTGTGTGAAGATGCTGCCTCACAAATCCTTCAGCGCCAACTTTGTCCACCACCACCAATCTACCCTTATGTGATCAGTGAAGAGGCTTTCTGGGAAATGCAGGATGCCGTTTCTTTGCTGAACTGTCAAGTTGATCAGATTCTCAGCCATTATTTAGTTCACTGATGCGTCGGAAAACTTATCAGCAACTTTTTCGATAACGGATCAATATTCTTTCAGATTTTTTCAGCTTTGTCTGAAAAATCATCTAACTACTCACTCATTAATCATCAGCTCGCTCTGTCATCACCCAGACTTCACTCAGGATCTCCACCTTTCACCGAACACATGAACTGTTCGCCCTCGCCGTGACCTCACCCCCCCCCAGCCCCATCTGAAACCAAACTTTGCTGAGGTTGTCCCTCCTCCCTGCCCGGCGGTGGTGGTGCTCCGGATGTGTCCACCCACCTTGCAGCCGAACATGAGGGAGATGGTGCTGTTGGTGCAGGCCACCTTGCAGTGGCACAGCATGGGCGAGAAACACTCCACCTTCTTCATGCTGGGGGACATCTTGTCGGCGCCGGGGCAGTTGGCTGACAGCCGCCTCCTCCGGGAGCGCTCCCGGCTCCTCCCGCACCGCCCGGCTCCGGCTCCCACCGCACCTCCTCCTCCGCCTCCACCTCCAGCCTCTCCACCTCCTCCTCCACTGCTGCTGCTGCTCCCTGCTCTCACCATCCGCCCTCATTCCTCGCGTCGCTCCATCACGGCGGGGAGGAAACGACTCCCAGAGCTCTTCCTTCATTCAGGGAGAACCTCCCCCCTCCTCCTCCTCTCCCCTGACCCCACCTCCCCCTCCTCCTCCTTCCTCTGGTAGATTTGATTCCTCTCCCTGTTGACCTCCTCTCAGGCGCTCGACTCCTCTTCCTCGCTCTCCGGCTTGTTTTCCTCCTCTCTCCCTGTTGCGTTCCCTCGCTCTCTTGCTCTCTCTCTCGCTACACTGACAGAGTCCTGGTGATGATGAGAGCTGAGGCGAGTGAGCACTGCTGTGTGTGTGTGTGTTCTGAGCCTTCCTCTGTGGGGGTGTGATTGGTCTCCAGGGACAGAGGCTGGTTTGGTCACATGACTCATCGGAAACGAGGAGGGTTAAATGAGAGAGCGAGAGAGAGAGTGGGGGTGTATCCTCGGGGAGGGAAGAGTGATGTAGGACAGAGTCAGTGATGTGGACGAGAGGAAGAGGAGGAGCAAAAAGAGGAAGAGGAGAAAGGTGAAGGGAAGAGGAGGACCAGAGAGGGAGATATGAAAACAGAGGAGATGACATCAGAGCAGAGAGGGAAACGGGAAGAGGAAGGAAACAGTAATGAGATCCACAACAACACGAACTCTGACGTTTAAGAGCAGAAGAAGAAACACCAGCCACTGTTCGCTGGACGATGCAGCAATGAAAGAATGACAGAAGGTCAAAGGTCACCTGATGGATCCAAAACCAAAGACAGCCTACCTCTGTGTGTGTGTCTGTCTCTGTGATAATGAGGTAAATATGTTCCTGAGTGCTGACGTCAGGAACTTTCACCAAATGCAGAAACTACAGAGTATCTGCTGCCTTTAACTGGACTCCTCTGCACTGCACACACAGACACACACAGACACACACAGACACATCCACCCACTGTCTGTCTCCGTGCTGTGTGTTAGTCATTCTGGTTGAATAGGAGATTAAATAAAACACAGTTTATCATTAACAGATCATCAAACTGAGAAATGTGACCCAACAAGATTTGATGTGACGACGCTGAACGCAACATAAAAGACAAAAATAACACAATGGGCTTCACATCTTTAAAAGCCTCACAACACCAACATCTACTCAGTCATGGCGCCTGGACATCCTCACAGACATGACCTCCATTATTGTGAACTTCATTTGGGACAGTTTGCACCAGCTAGTTCCCATCAGGGTGTGTAGCAGCGTGCGCTTCATTATCAAAGCCTGAGTCAGGATGCACACACACAGACACACACACTGAGCAGCAGTGACAGTGATAACAGCTGACAGCTTCAGATGTCACAGCCTCCTTCTAAATTTAACCTGCTGTTTTTTTTACACACCGTTCTCCACACCGGGGATCCCACAGTCCTGGACTGCTGGTGTGGCTTCAAAGCACCAACAACTTTGAAGGTGGCTCCCCCTGCTGGACTCAGCTGAGCTGCACTAGTGAGCCAACATATCTGTTGTTTTCCTCCAATTTAAAACATCTCAGTCCATCTGACGAAGTTTAAAGTGATCCTGAGAGCAGATTTTATCTGAAGCACTCTCTCCCTCCAGCTCTGTAAACTGTGTGAAGTCCAACAGATGCTGAGCTGCATTCTGATATTCAGGCTCCAGATGACTTCACTGAAGCGCCATTCGGACTGGGGGGGGGGGGGGGGGGGGAGGAGAGACTCTCTGAGACTGACAGCAGGGGGCAGCAGAGCCCCACACAGCCAGCGTGATGAGCCAAGTTAGTTCAGATCCGGTTCAGTCCGACTCTGTGACTCCTTCTGTGTGTTTATCCGTCCATTCTCATCCTCCATCTTTGATAGTGACGTCTGGAGTCACGTCTCTACGTCGAACACTCCTATTGGCTCCAGTTAGTGATGTCACAGCTAATCAGAGGCCTAGCTGTCAAAGTCTCTGGATAAGTCCTGTTTGTTTCTGAAGTTGGTCAGAAGTTTATTGTGTTAAGCATTTGAGGCTTCGGAAAATTTTTGTTTAGTTATTTTAGAAAGTTCAAAAGGAATGAAAAAGCCTTCAGAGGGTTCAAATCTTGTTTACCTTTTACATGAATTGACCTGTTGACTCATTAAAAGGTTAAGTCTCTGGACAAACTGCAGTATTAAACATTAAATCATATCCGAGTGCAGGGATTATTGGATGAAGCAGGATGAAAACCTGGACGATGAGGCGGTCACTCAGAAATTCATCATATCCATGTATAAATGATGTGAACGCAGCACGACGAAGACGGGTGAGAATCTGCAGCATTTCAGCTCCCTCTCTGACCCCCACTCAGACTGTGAGGTCATTTTGTCCTGTTTATTTTGCTGCTTCCTGCAGTTTAACTGTATTTTCTGACTGTTCGTCCTGGAGTCTCTGTTGTCTTTTAAATACCAGCTCTGATGTAAATATTGTCAGAAACATCATGTCAGTGTTTACATGAAAAATCAGAGCGTTGTGGTTTTTTTAATATCCAACTATTTAATGGCCTTTAGCCAACAGCTGAAATACTCACAGGTTCAAATTTTTAAGGGATCCATTAAACATTTGCTCTCTGATTCTAACGTTTTAGGCTCATTTTACCTTCATAAAGGATCTGTTTGTAAATGTTGCTGTTAACAGGATTTCTTTATCTCTATACCTCTAATGGACACAAACACAAAGGACAATCCATTATTCAGCACAGAGGCAGCAAACAGGCTGCTGCAGATATGACAGCTTAGTTTAATATGCAGAGAAACCAGGTTCTCCATCAGCATGAATACAAATGGCGGGGGGGCCAGAGCGAAACGACCGTCAAAGGCAGAAGATCAGAGAGACTGCAGAAGACAGTGGGGGTTAAAGCATTAGACCATCTCTGCTCCAATACAATTAAGGAAAAAGGACAAACAATGACATTTAAGGCACAATTCAGACAGACAATTTCACAGATAAACACGAGGATGAACAGCTGCAGATAGACACAGGCTGCCAAATTTACCCCCACCCAGACCTGGACTCTGGTCTGAAGAGCCTTGAACCCGCATATAACGTCCAACCCAGAGCCACTCCACTAAAGGGACTGTTCTTTATCCAGAAAGTGGAAGATCTAAGTAATGCTAAAAAGAATAAACAAACCTGTGTTGACCAGCCAGAAATCAGAGTGTGTTCAATTCCAACTCTTTGTGAAGAAAAAACATGTTTTAACAGACAGAGGAAGACATACTGACGTACAACATGATAAAATAAACTAATCATCCATCAGAACTGAAAAAGTTTGCTCATTAACAGGCTGACAAATCTAAGAGCAGCTAACAGCTGAACGTTGATTTGATCTTAAAAAAAACCTACTGATCTGCTCACTGCAGTCAGTCTGGCAAACAGTAAACAGGAGATTTAACTCATGGAGCGCCTGGAGGCCACCAGCGACCCCTGGTGGTCAGCAGACCACAGTTTGGGAACAGCAGCTGCTCTACAGACTCTTGTGTTCTGCTGCTGAATGAACTCCAAAGCTCTCAGACGATCCATTTAGAACATAGAACCCTGAAAATCTGACATTCACAGACAAAGCAACAACAGCATCACCAGTAGAGGTCAAAGGTCACAGCGTCCAGACAGAACTAACTAAACACAGAGCCAGCTTCCCTCCTCCATTGCTCAGTTTTCATCTGCTCACTCAGCCCACGCCTTCCCAGGATCCTCTCTGTTCCTCCTCCTCTCTAACCTCTCCGTCTGTTCCCCTCACCTCCCTGCAGTCTGCTGGCAGCCGGCTGTGTGTTTGTGTTTGTGTGTGTGTGTGTGTGTGTGTGTGTGTGTGTGTGGCAGGGCCACGGTAACAGTCAACTGTTTCACTTCCTGTTGTGCTTCAAGAACAGGAAGTTCACATGACTCGTTGACTGTCGCAGATCCTTTTATGAGGATTGAAGGAGCTGAGGCTTGTGTTTGTTTTTTTATTTAGGATTAAAGGTGTGTGAGTGTATGTGTCAAAGTCCCATCTACGTTTCTTTGCATTTCTTTGGATTAGCAAGGTGTGTGTGTGTGGGGGGGGGAGTCAGAAACGCACTAAGCTTCAGAATCCTCCATCTTTGTTTACAGTCTGTGATCAGCTGACCTACCAGCTACATAAAGACCACAGGCCAAAATAAATAAAATAACAGTTTAGAACCATCCCAAAGTGTTCACCGTGTGCTTGTTTTGAATTAAATGTGTTTCAGAGAGCGAACATCAGCCATCCCATCCTATAAATCCAGTAATTAACACAAACGATTGAGTCCAGTTTCCCAGCGGAGCCATGAGCTGCTGATCAGACAGAGTTCATTCAGCAACACTGATACTGAGACCATGCTGCTGCATTTATTATCCCTACTCCTATTATAGTTATTATCATTGTACAGCTGCTATGAAGCTCAGCAACATCCCATCAGCCCCTGCTGCGCTGTTTATGGTCATTTACAGCAAACACTGAAACTGCTGATTATCCCTTTAACTTCCTGCTGCTGCACACTGTGGCTGTGTGTGCATTTATTCCAGCCTTTCAGGACATTTCTTCCTCACATCACATCCCCACTTCAAAAGGACTGATGAGTCACAACCAGGTTTAGGTTATGACCAGTGTCCCAGTAACCAGTGAGATGGGAAAGCAGCTGCAGCCTGTTCAACATGTGCCACCTCCACCTTTCCTGCTCTCATTCACCTGCTTGTATATCCATCTGTCAGTCTGTCCACCATCTTGATTTTTAAACCAGAAGAAACCATAAACATTTTCCCATAGAATTCAGTACAGTCGGACGAATTCTCACGACCAGCGGAGCTAATTAAGAGGCTTTAACATTTAACAGGTTAAATTTCCAGGAAATGCTTCAGTCCAGGTATGAACCTGCATCTTCAAATGTGTGTCGTCATTGTGCGTCAGCAGGAAAGTGACCAGCAGCTGCAGAAGTTGGATTTAGATGGCAATGACTGTGTTTGGGCCTGCTGAGCCACAGAGCTGCAGCAAGCTGTTAACAAGGAGCTGAAAATAGTCCCCACACACACACACACACACACACACACACACACACACACACACACACACACACACACACACACACACACACACACACACACACACACACACACACCTTGTCTGTGAGAAGGTGCACTGCCCTAACCCCAACCACATTGGAGTCAGCTGACCAAACATCAGGATTAAACAGAAAATGTTCAGTTTGAGTGAGGACATCAGGACGCCTGACCTGTGACCTTTGACCTGCGACCTGTTCCACAGACTGGAGACGCCCTAAAACCTTTTTTATCCAAAACAGCTAGATGAAAAATAGAACAAACACGGGAAACTCCAAACCAAACTCTGACAGGTGAGCCAACATCAGCAACTAGGCATCTAAACTCCCAGAGGTTAAAGGTCAAAGCAGCACATCAACACTCACAAACCGGAGTCTGGGACTTACAACCAGCATGTCATCAGTCCATCCGTTCAGGTCACAACGCTCAGTAAAAAAAGTGAAGACAGAAAAACACACCGACCGGTCTGAGCAGAACCTCCTTGAACACAGCAGCAGCGTCAGAGAAGACGAGTTCTCCGATCTGTTTGAGTGAAACACCAGATGATCATAAAGGTTACTAACTCGGTGATACACGGTCGGTACCAAAAGGGTTCACGGCTGATCTCACACATCTCACAAAGTCCCACTGAGGAGACACAATTCAACAATTTCTGACACACAACTCCGATAAACCCGGCTCAGCGATCATTCAAACGGTCCAAAAACCTGAAGGACAAGAACTGACCCGGAACTGTTCAGACTGACCTGGACTGGACTGAACTGACCAAAACTGGACCGAACTTACGTGGACTGGACCTGACTGAAGCAGAATGACCCAAACTGGACTGGACTGAGCCAAACTAGACCGGACTGAACCAGACTGACCCAAACTAGACCGGACTGCACCAGACTGACCCAAACTGAACCAAATTGACCCGGACTGGACCAGACTTAACTGAACCGGACCGGAAATGAACCGGACTGCACCAGACTGGACCAAACTGAACCAAACTGACCCGGACTGAAATAGACTGGACCGAACTGAACCGGGCCCGAACCGGACTGAAGCAGACTGAATCGCACTGGACCGAACTGAACTCCGGTGAGTTGCACTCGACATCTACACCGTTTGTGTGTTTGTGCAGCTTTTTTTTTTACCTTCGTCGTGACGATACAGATACAGTCCATGTTCGGCGCTACACCGACCGACAGCAGCGGGCCGCCCGCCGCAGAGAGCCTCCTCCCCGGGCAGCCGGCTCTCCTCCGCCCCGCTGTCCGGAGCCCGGAGGCTGCGTTTGAGGACAGTGGGACGAGCGACACTCCATCATCACACACTGACAAACAGCTGACAGCTGAATCCCACTGCTCCCTTAAAGCACACATCCTCACCTTGGGCCGAGTTCAGGTCCATAAAACATAAAGAACATTTCTTAATACAGTACCTGCTGTTATTCCCGAGCTCCTGTCTTTTCATATGGCTGTGCACTGATGCTCAAAGTGAAAATTTATATTTTTCCGATTACACTTGAAGGCAACACTGTACCACCTGTACTGAATGATTACGCAATTCATAACAGGCAGGTTGTTCTACGTCATCATTATAAATGAACCAATTTATGGTTGAGAAAACGTCAGACAATCTTAAAAAAAAAAAACACATTTAATGTGAAACATGAAATGTTAAAATAGTTCTTAATAATAAGTCATTTTCAGGCAATCAACGCAAACTAAATTTAACAAGTGTGCTCCTCAGACGCAGCGAGATGTTCACTTCACGTCATAACACACAGTCATCGACGTGTGCAAGGAGGAGGAAGATGGAGTGGGAATCACTACTGTGAATATTTACACTTCCATGAATCAGTCACACAACGTCATGCCTCCTTAGCAAACACTGAGCTCTTCCCAGGAAGTGATGTAAGCGTTTTTTGAAATAAATAATTGACTAAATGTGGTGACATTGTTTCAACTCAACGTTTCTGAGCGTAAGTTTGACTAACTCTTCCGGTCTGTTTACGACACATTTGTTCAGGTTCAATCTTTTTCAACCCTCCGTGACGTCTTGCCGTTTGTCAGGCGTCTGTCGATCATCTTGATTTTTAAACCAGAAGAAACCATTTTTTTGAGAAGGTGGAACTGAGAAGAATAAACTTTTCCCTTAGAATTCAGTACAATCATCCTTTTTACTACCAGTGAGGCTAAAAAAGAGACCTAGCTGTCGGAGTCTGTGGATCAGTCCTGAATGTTTCTGAGTTTATTGTGTTGACAGAATAAAGACAATCAGATATTTGGAGCTGATTTTTCATCATTACTGAGCAGAACTCCTGATCAGATAAAGACAGAAACGATCCAAACACATGAGAGGAACATTTCTGTGGAGAAGGAAACATTGTGTTTGTAGTTGGTTCTTGTTTTCTGAGCGTCTCTCCCCGATTACAGAGAGCAGAGTCTGAACAGTCACTCATAGAATTAAAAAATGTTTATCTGATTCTGAAAAAGCACAATTTGATAATAAATAAACAGAAATGATTGAAGAATGTAATGTGGATGTAAAATGGTTCAGATTAAGTTCAGTTGTTAGTGAGTCGTTTATCTGGACCTGACTTTAACCTGCAGTTATCATCAAAAACAGGAAGAACCTGAAGCTCCCACAAAACACTCCATCACATCTCCGTCATTTTATCTTAGCAGCTTTACAGATGAACAGACATAAAGATGAGTCGATGCATTTAAGAGCAGAACAACATGATGACATACAAGAACCTACAGAGTCAAAACAAGACTGGAACCTGCACAGAAACCAGAACTGAAATCCACACAGACCACCACCATGACGGTCCTGAACAAGAGTACAGCTCCAGTCTGCCGACTGAGGACCAAACTCATGAGCTGCTTCTCAGTCAGGACGCTGCTTTGACTGGTATTTACACAAATAAGAGGTTGTGTGTATACTTTTCAAACAACTAACATGAAAACGTTCAGAATAAACCTGGAAACACGTGAATAAGTAAACGAAGAAAAACTAAGTCATTTGAATTAAGGAGTGAATCAAATGAGAGTACATACAAGAAACTGTAAATTAGATTAATAAAAAAAATATTAATTTAATCAATGACAAATGGTTATTCATTTGATTTAGTTTGAGTCAAAATGTTGAAAAACAGGAAAAATCTGACTGAGAATAAAGCTGCTGTCTGTGGATCAACCCAGCAGGACAGGAGGTGTACTGTTCAGACCCGGCAAAATCAACCAAAATGGATGAAGCAACATGACCTCTGACCCCTGAACACAGCAGCACCCACCTCAACACGTCGCTGAGCTGCGTCAAACCTGAGACGAAGTCCCGAGCTGCATCTGGATTTTAATCTTTTTAATCTGAAAGCTTTTAAAAAGTCTCCTCATATTCAGAACCAGCTGATTCTGTGTGAGTCAGTAAAGACTCAGAAAACTAGAACTGACTCAAAACACACACTCTGAATGTTTCCTTATATTTTTGATAAAAACTGTGTGAAGCAGAACAACCAAAGAAAAGCTGAACTCAGTAACGAGGCTGAGCTGATTCTGAGTATGTGGAGACTTTTTAGGACCACGAAGTGTTAAAAAAGAGAGCAGCTACGTCCTTAAGTTCTTCTCTGATTTCAGTCCTGGCACATCCAGACTCCGGTCTTATGTCATGAAGCTGCAGCGACACCTCGAGGCGTTTGGGTGACTCCGACCCCGGTTCGGGACAACCCACCCCTCTGATGATCAAAAGCACAAGAGGACTGGATGGGACATGCGGCGAAGGTGGACAACACCGACACCCCCCCGCCCCCCACCAACAGCAAACCAGTCCAGTACTTACTTGAGCATCACGGCTGGGCGAGCGTTTGGCCTGCGCCAACGTGTGCAGGATTTCATTTAGGAGGGGGGAGTCCTACAGGCAACCGTGAGTGTTAACAGTCAGAGAGGGAGGAAAGAGAGAGAATGATGACATCACAGCAGACTGGACCTGCATCAAGTCTCTGACGTCCATCTGTCCCTTAAAAAAAAAAACAAAAAAAAAAACAAAACACAGAGGCGGGAAAGACGGAGGCCACAAACAGAGCCTCTTCTCATCACCAGGTCACACAGTCAGCCATGTGACCTGACACTGAGGACTCAAACATCCCACCTCATGACAGGTGACATCATGGAGCAGCTTCCAACAGGAAGTCTTAACGCAGGATCACGGCCATCTGTTAGCCTAGCTTAGCACAATGACTGTTCTCCATTAAAAACGGGGAACAAAAATTCAGACAGCTGGAAAATGATCACCTAATCGATGATTTCAATCATCATCCTTTCTGCTGATGTCAGAATCTGAAGAGTCGTCTTCCTAACCTGACAACCTCATTACCTGTTCCCTCCTCTTACTGTCAGCTCAACGCTGCGTTTCAGTGAGTCCTGGAAACCAGCAGATCGTCAGACATCCTCACCGGATGATTAGTCTTCCGACTGAACCCGCCTGGTGATGAGTATTTTTAACCCTTTAACTCCATAAAATATAATCTGGTCTTCAGACACACAGACACTGGACCACCACACATGGTGTCACACATCCAACCTCTCGACCCACAGCGTCAGCAGACCTGATGACATCACTGGCTGGTGTCCGGCGGTTTCCAGTGACACACAGGTTATGTTTTTGCAGTTGTGTTGTGCGTTCTTACCTCAATGCTGGTGCTAAGGCTGGGCAGTGTGTCCGAGGTCACTGTTGTGCTTTGAAGGCTGGAGAAGTCCAAAAGGCTGATGGGCGCCATGGGGTCTGCCCCCTTGGAAGACTCCGCCCATCTCTGACTGTCCAGTAAGGTCACTTCATAAAATTCCTGGATATCTAACATGACAGAGGAGACACAACCAAACACACCAGCGTTACACAACCAGAAACAGAGAGCCAACTCTGAGGAAAAACAGAGTGATTTAAAAAAAAAAAAAAAAACAGAAAAGATTCTTTTGATGGTGTCTGGACACGAAGGCGGGGTCAAAGTGGACAGGAAGTGGCCTTGGTGAAAAACTGTGCATTTTGTTGTGCTGATGGAACACAGTTGAAGCCAATGAGGAGCTGCTTGTTCCCGTTTGTCATGTTGTTACTGATGCGGCCTGCAGGCGACAGCTGATCGGACTCTGCGGCGGTTGTCCCGAGGAGCCGTTGAAGTGATCTGATGGTTGATGGAGAAACATCTGCGCCAGCCGCCGCCAAGCCAAAGAAGGCCTGAGTAATTTTAGATCTGTGAGAGTTGTGCGTCCTAAAATAAGACGGCATGTTGAATGTGGCTGCTGGGCTGGAGGCTTTTTATAATATCACATAGGCAGACTGAGGACTCACAGTGCAGGCAGAGACTCACAACATCAAACACATAATCAATCATTCAGGATTCATTATCCCAGTCTGACAGGACATCCTGATCCCAAAGGAGCCGCTTTGATTCCAGACACTTTAAAATGTTTGACAGAAAACAGAGAGCTGCAGCAGCACCACGTGGATTTAATAAAACACTCCGTCTTCAGTCTTCTCCAGATTCATCCTGGTTGTTTTCAGTGAAGGTGATTCATTTAACCCATCTTATGGGGAATCTTTCCAATTTCCATGTTTTCTCCTCGCAGCCGTGTCCTTTATTCTGTTGAGTGTGGAGCTTTAAACCAGATGAGACAGGAGTCTCCTGAAACCTCCTGAAAAAGGTCCTCGGAACAACTGGCCTTCACCAACACCTTCATGTCTCAGCGTCTAGAGAAGATGGAGGCATGAACTCCATCAGATGACTTTTGGTGTAAATCTTAGAAACATGATCAGTTCAAAGAACAAAGTTAATCTGATGATGGTGGTTTAAGGTCTCATGTGGTTTTGGCTCCATGTGTTTCCCTGCTGCAGAGGCTGAGAAATAAAGGTGACATTCATCAGATCAGTCCTGGATTTAGAGCCTGGACTCAGCTGGACCAGTTCCTCTGCTATATGCAGTCACCAAGACCAGAAGCAGCCACCACACAGTGGAAACTCAGCTCTGTTGTTTTTTCAGGATGGCTTCCTTCATCTTGGCTCTTTCACAGTAAAAGCCTCTGAGAACTTGGTGACAGCAGGGTGGTGCCATGTGGAGCAGCGAGTCTGCTCTGTGATCTCATCTGGCCAGGCCAGGTCAGACCAGGTCATGGACCAGGTCCAACCGGAACCAGGTCAGACCAGGTCACGGACCAAGTCCAACCGTAACCAGCTCAGACCAGGTCACGGACCAGGTCCAACCGTAACCAGCTCAGACCAGGTCACGGACCAGGTCCAACCGGAACCAGGTCAGACCAGGTCACGGACCAGGTCCAACCGTGACCAGGTCAGACCAGGTCACGGACCAGGTCCAACCGTGACCAGGTCACGGACCAGGTCCAACCGTGACCAGGTCAGACCAGGTCACGGACCAGGTCCAACCGTGACCAGGTCAGACCAGGTCACGGACCAGGTCCAACCGGGACCAGGTCCAACCGGAACCAGGTCAGACCAGGTCACGGACCAGGTCCAACCGTAACCAGGTCAGACCAGGTCACGGACCAGGTCCAACCGGAACCAGGTCAGACCAGGTCCCAACACTTTACGGAACAGATGATTTTCACTGATGTCACCAGCTCTTATGGAAATATTTTCGTCCCACAGACGCTGACCTAAGACCTAAAAATACAGAGGTCCCTGTTGGTGTCCAGACCGGTGTCACAGCTGATATACCACCAGGTTCATGGTCTCCATAGGGTGAAGCGTTCTCCAGCTCCACCAGCAGGCCAATGCCGGCCCTCCTCTGATGAACCGTCTAACACCGAGGCAACGTGGACACTATGTCCTGAGATCACTAATCAGGCTTTATCTTCTGAGGACGTGGCTGACCGTCTGTGTCCACAGAGGTTTACCTGCTGCAATGACGACTGGATGAGGAGAAAAACTGATCAATGAAAGAGATGCCCTCTTAAAGAGGAGCGTTAAAGCTGAAGCCTTCAGGTGTCTGATCAGTTACTATCAAAATTTAATATTTGACAGTTTAGCCGCTCTCTTTTTTTCCCCTTTCAATGTTTATACTGACATCTTTGTGATAACGAAGCCTTGAATTGTGGCCCATATGCTGTCAGAATGTACCAACACTTTTATTCTCCCGGAGGAAGTGGAAGGACTGACTGCTCACACTTCTCCCCAGATGCTGGCTGTGATGAATTATGATAAACTGAACGATCCAAGTTCAAATCATCCGCAGATTTATTCCTCAATCAAAAGAATTCATTATCTGCAGGCCCAATTTTGACCTTTGAACTCTGACATCAAAGGTCTCACAGCCTGGGGAGGTCAGACTCACTGGACTCAGCAGAATAATGTTCAAAATGTTCAGCACTGAGAAGTGAATGCCAATTTATGAAATTGAAAAGATTCGATGGCGGCCATCTGTTTCTCTGAGAGGAATCAGGCCAGTCTGCTCCGAGAGGACAGGAAGAAAAACACAAACTGACACACACGGCGTTCTGTAAATCAGGGGCGGTGGACGGGGATTATGACCGGGGGGGTAATCGTCGTGTCCACAGAGGGATTACACCATGCTCTCCTGCTGCCGACATCTCTTCTTTTGGGGGGTTTGGCAGATTGGAAACTGTGGCAAAAATCTATTTTTCATCAGTGACATTCAGATGCATAGACGTCAGGATGAGCGTGACAAACGCACCCAGAAACATAGTTCAGGACTTCGTGTTACATTTAACAAAATTTAATAAAAGCTGAAGAACTCATGAAAAGTCCAGTTCAGGTCAAATGATGCAGCATGTTTGTTTCATGTTAATGTGATGAAGGTTACATCTCATCATCACTTCATGTTTTCATGTCACTGCATTTATATTAAAGATTTAAAGTATATTACCATTTCAAATGAGCAGAGTCTGAAACTTTTGTTTCATATTTATTCCATTATTATATTTCAAGTTCTATAATTAAAAACTATGGTTGTGTAATTGAGATCAGAGGGAAGCTGATCAGTTTAAAGTTGGATTTATTGTGCCGGGGGTCAACGATTCCAGGTGGAGCATGATTTATTTTGTTCTCCGCTCCATAATGCCAAAAAAACCTGATAATGCCCAAATCTTGTTTTTGAGAAAGGAGCTGGCCTACAGGCTGCAGAGGGAACAACCAGAGGAGGAGGATGGGAGCAGGAACCAGGCCACTGAATTCGCACTGCTGATTTCAACTCATCCATTAGTGATGAAGATGCTCACAGCAGCAACCTGAACTTGTTGTTTTTCAGGATGAAAAGAGACTGAAAGAATCCCTTGGACCAGACTCTGCTGGTCCAGACCCTCACAGATCCAAATTTCTGTCAACCTGCTGTGAGCAGACGGATCAGAGTCTGGTCTTAGCCTCATAAATATTTTAATCACTCACTAATTTCTTCACATTGTTTTCCCTTGAAGAAAACTAACTGATCACTTGACACAATACATGTCTCAAATTTGTTCTCTCTTAAAAACCAAAACACACTCTGAATGTTTCTTTCTTTTCCAAAGAAAAGTTCCTGTCATGTGTTTGGGTCATCTATAGCTGATCTGAAGTTTCTATCTTTATCTGATCAGGAGTTCTGCTCATTCTTTGGAGCAGTAATGATGAAAAATCAGCTCCAAATATCTGATTGTCTTTATTCTATCAACACAATAAACTCACAAACATACAGGACTGATCCAGAGACTCTGACAGCTCGGCCTCTGAATGGGAGCATCATATCAAAAATGACCATCTTGTTGCATTGAAGACTTGAAACTATACACTGAGACCAGAAACTCGTGGTGTCAGACTCAATCAGGATGATTCTGATCATCTGGACTTCAGCTGATTCCTTCAGACGGTTTCTTCCAGATGTTGTAGCTGTTTGCTCAGTGTGTTGGACCGTCAGCCCTCGGACGGTCGCACCGACACACAGATGACCTTTACAACCTCTCACCACACTGCGACGCCTCACACAGGAGAAACAAACAGCTGTGATGAGGTCAGAGGTCACCGCTGTCAGTTTACTGACATTTATCAGCTGATGTTTGACCTTCAGTGACAAATTAAAACAGTTTTGTTCCAAACGTCAACCTGCATGAAATAAAATAAAGAACAAGGACAAATGTGGCTGTTTCCCCATCAAACACAAACAACTATACAACTGACTCCCAAAGTTCAGTTACAAACACAAATAGCTTCTGCAGCGCTGGAAACGAAGCCAAATATTTATATTCTGTTAAGTTTTTATCAGAGCACCTGATCCAACAGTTTTAGGACCACAGGACCTCCTTGCTTTCTATGACCTTTGGTGTATTTTACCAGGACTTTCCAGGAATAGGAAGTGGAGTGGACCTGTTGCAAAGGGTTTCTGGGTAAATGAAGGGGAAGCCTACCTATGAGAGCCTGGAAGAGATTGCTCTGGAAGATGTCGATCACCCTCTGGATGGAGTGTCGGAGCTGGCGGTCCTCCGTGTGGTTGAGCTTGGCCCGGTACTCCTCCAGCAGCAGCAGAGCTCGCTGTGCGTCTGGACAGGAAAAGGAGAAGGTTAAACAGCTGTACACATGGAAACAGTTTTCCTATTTCATTTTCAAAATAAACGCACTTTTCCATTCCTTCCATCAGAAGTTTTTAGATCAAACACATCATTCACAGATGCCGTGTAGCGTACATAACAATAACAAAAATAGAGATTAAAAACTAAATTTAAGAACAGTTATGATTCAGTGCCTGTCATGCTCATATAAATCAAACTTCTCCGCCCAAACTGTTTGACTTGAATTCTGTATGTGAGTGGAATCCAATCCAAAGACCTGAGACCTGGACTGAGACACTGAAGAGAGCCAACTAAAAATCATTTCATCTCAGAAACTGGAACCTATGGTTGAACAATAACCATGCGGATCAGATTATATTGATTTATAAAATATCCCAAGGCTCCAACTTCCAGGTTGTACCGCTCAGACTCACCTGAAGTTAGTGACATCTCCATTTCATCAGATTCATTTCATCAGCAGACGTTTTTAAATCCCGGGCTGAACCTGATACACTGACCTTTATTCAGACCTCTCAATTACTGCGTGTAATCAAATCTAATCTTCATTCAGTTGTTTTTCATGTGTTTCATATGTGAGGTGGACTGTTGATCCAACAAAACACCACATCAGCAGACCTCCAACTGGAGATGTCAACACAAACCGCTTCATTACAACAAAAAAGATTTCACAGACAAACAATGACAAACACTGTTGGCTGCTGCTTTTAAAGGATCGTCCAGATTTTACATCAGAGGTCAAAGGTGACAGAACTGCCAAAGGTCAGCTGATCATCAATCAGTGTTTGATGACTGTGACTTTCTGCATCAAGGATGAGCGTCTGAATGAAAAAGACTTTCTGTAGCTTGATGTAAAAATAGACAGAAGTGAAATAATCAGGAGAAACTGAGCAGAACTTCTGAAGGCAGTGTGTTTTTAAACCGAACCCATCTTTTACACAACGAACGGAACCCCCTCCAGATGCAGGCCGGATTAAACAAAGCGGAGGGAGCTCGGATATAATTATCGGTTTAATTAGGCTGCTATGAGCACTCTTTGGCACGAATGACACAGTTAAACAAACGGATCTCTTCCAGGTGGAAAAGTCCAAATAAAGCCCAACTTGGATGTGTAAAGTGTTTGGTATAAAGTTCTGAGCTGAGGTGAGGCTGTGAATATTTTATTAATATGACAGTTTATTTTTAGTTGGCTCGTCTCTGCCCCAAATACAACTTGGTTAGCAGCGGCGGCTAACCGGCTAGCCCCCACTAACTCACTTTCCCCGGCCCGACCCGGCTCGGTTCGGCCCGGCCCGGCCCGGACCGGCTGTGAGGACAGTGTTCTGCTCGGGTTGTGTGTGTGTGTGTTCGTGTGTCCGTGTCAGTTTGGGAGTTGTGTGTGTTTTTCGGAGGCTGCAGTGTGAGTTTCCCCGGCAGACCGCGGCTAGCCGAGCTAGCTTGCTGGTGAAGTGAAAGCGGCTTACCTTTCTTTCGGACTGGCATGGTCCGGTCCGGTCCGGTCCGGTCTGGCTCGGCTGGGCTCGGTACTGGAGCTATTTCCGTGTTAGCCTCATACACGCCGCACACCGGCCGTGTTTTACTGATTATTGCTCCGCTGTCAGCGCTCCAAGTCCGGCTGTGGAGACACCAACTTCCCTCCGACAAACTAACTCCCGGTCCGGGGAGCTGGACCCGGATCTGGACCCGGAGCCGGACCCGGCTACCAAGGCGACACACAGAAAACCGGCGGGGGCAAACGCACAGGACCTCCGGTTCAAAATACAGTCCGGACACCGAGCAGGACCGGCAGAAGCTCCGGTGAGTGCCGTCCGCTCCGACTGTCCGCGGCGTGCACCGCACCGCACCGCACCGCACCGCAGACGCACAGCCGGATAAAGGAAGTGTGAGTCGAGCCTCCACCGGCCGGGACCGCCCGGGACCGGCCGTTCAAACTGGAGAAAGAGCCGCTCAGCTTCCGTCCAGGCGGAGCGCTGCCGCTCCTGCCGCTGCTGCGGTGCAGCCAAAGGTTCGGCTCCGGAGCTCTGACGCGTCAGAAAAAGTCCCGGCTGCTGGTCCGGCTCGGTCCGCACACCTCAGGGTCTCCGCCTGCCTTCTGCTTTCGTGTCAAACTTCTGTGACTGTAGGTCCTCCTCTCCTCTCCTCCCTCTTCCTCCTCCTCCTCCTCCTCCTCTCCAGGTCGGCGAATTCCAAACTTTCCTCCAAAATGGCGTCTCACAGAGCTGGAAATGTGAACCATGTGATTCCAAAGTCTCTCCCCCTTCTCCCCCTTTTCTCCCCCTTCTCCCCCCAGACCTGCCGCCCAATGAAGCAGCTCACCTTCCGGAGGAGGAGAGGAAGGTCAGATGAACAGCACCAACCTGAGGGAGGTGAAATGCCTCAGCTGAAATTAAAGTTAAGTTTTATGAGATACCTTTCATTTTTTCTGTCCAGCATGAATCCAGTCGGACCAACTAAACTCTCAGATGCTGCTGTTTGAGAAAGTTCAGCTTATCATTTATAACTATACTCATCTGAAGCGTTGGGTGGACGTATGACAGTTTTAATTCCTGTCCTCTGTGTAGCGTTGGTGTCACTCTTTAATTATTGTCTTTTATTTTTGTATACTCTGCACAGAGTTTAGTTTGATTTTATTTTATTAGGAATATATTTCTGGTAACCTCATATGAGGATGTGCAGCTAATACGTCCATGAATGTGTTGTCACCATTTATGAATAAATCTGAAAAACGTGTTCAGAGGTCAGAGGTCAGCCTGCGGACCTTCCTGAAGTACAAATCCAACCTTTGGTCAGGGTGAAGATGAAAGCTCCTCTTCATCCTCCCTGTGTGAAGTGTCCGTCTTTGTCTCTCATTCTAACACTCGAAGCTCTGGCTCAGATTAAAGCGACCAGTTCAGTTGAAAGGCAGAGGCCTTTATTTTTAGACGGCCATGTTTAATGAATGACCTTGCCTTGAGTCTCGGGCTCGTCATATTAGAGTACAGAAGAAGAGGTCTGCTGTGCTCTCACGCCATCCATCACCTCCCCGGGTGGGGCGGGGGCTCTGATGCTGCTGTAACAATCTACTGAAACAACATGGAAAATGAATTATTCCAGGATCATTCCAAGATGGCTCCACTACAGCACTGCTGTGCTCAGATGAGTTGTTTCTATCGTATTAAATATTTTTAGATGTTTAGATGGGGGGTCGGTATCTACTTTTCTGTTGAACTTCTGTGGAAACCCAATAATGTCAGATTTTTTTTGTGTGTTGGTAGCATATGTGACGTTGTGTTATGATCCTTCTGATGTGTGTCTGAGCTGCTGCATGCTGTGTGTGTGGCCACATGTATCAGAAGCTCAGGCTGCCAAAGTCCAGATTTATGCCAAGATTAATTATGAGCATGTTGTCCAGATTGGGATGAAAGCTGACATGTGCTGTAATCACATGAAAGAGTCAGACAGCAGCACTCAGGGTCACCTCACACAGTGGGACCAATGTCTGGTGTAAAGACAGGCCTCCATCTGATCTAGGTTTATATATTCTCTGTATTCTGAAGTGAGCCTCAAAAGGAGCTGTCAGGACTTCTGCGACATTGTGATGTCACAACAAACAGTCACTCCCCTCAGCTACAACCCAGAGCCCCGCCCCCTTACACAGGGACTCCTTTCTCTGATTGTTCTGTGTTCACAATGAATGAATCAGGAACCACAACGAACCACAACGGTCCGTACCACAGTGTGTCTGCCATAGACTGTTTTACATCACGTGTGTTGTGTTGTTGTGATGGACTGTGTTGTTAAACAAGCACTCCCTCTGTCAGCTGAGCTGTGAATTAGTTTGTTACAGAGAAGACAACAAAGCTTCTGTCCTCCCTCTCCTCTTTCAGCCTCTCTCTCTCTCTCCCTCTCCCTCTCCCTCCCTCTCCCTCCCTCTCTCCCTCTCTCCTTCTGCCTCTCCCTCTCCCTCCCTCTACCCCCCCCTCTCCTTCTGCCTCTCCCTCTCTCTCCCTCTGCCTCTTTCTCCCCCCTCCCTCTCCTCTTTCTGCCTCTCTCTCCCTCTCTCCTTCTCCCTCTCCTTCTGCCTCTCCTTCTGCCTCTCTCCCTCTCTCTCCCTCTCTCTCTCTCTCCCTCTCCCTCTCTCTCCCTCTCCCTCCCTCTACCCCCTCCCTCTCCTTCTGCCTCTCTCTCCCTCTCTCCTTCTGCCTCTCCTTCTGCCTCTCTCTCTCTCTCCCTCTCTCTCCCTCTCCCTTCCTCTACCCCCCCCTCTCCTTCTGCCTCTCCCTCTCCCTCCCTCTGCCTCTTTCTCCCCCCTCCCTCTCCTTCTGCCTCTCTCTCCCTCTCTCCTTCTGCCTCTCCCTCTCTCTCCCTCTCTCTCTCTCTCTCCCTCTCTCTCTCTCTCTCTCCCTCTCTCTCCCTCTCCTCCCTCTCTCTCTCTCCCTCCCCCTCTCTCCTTGTGCCTCTCCCTCCCTCTGCCTCTTTCTCCCCCCTCCCTCTCCTCTTTCTGCCTCTCTCTCCCTCTCTCCTTCTCCCTCTCCTTCTGCCTCTCCCTCTCTCTCCCTCTCCCTCCCTCTACCCCCTCCCTCTCCTTCTGCCTCTCCCTCTCCCTCCCTCTGCCTCTTTCTCCCCCCTCCCTCTCCTCTTTCTGCCTCTCTCTCCCTCTCTCCTTCTGCCTCTCCTTCTGCCTCTCTCTCTCTCTCCCTCTCTCTCCTTCTGCCTCTCCTTCTGCCTCTCTCTCTCTCTCCCTCTCTCTCCCTCTCCCTCCCTCTACCCCCCCCTCTCCTTCTGCCTCTCCCTCTCCCTCCCTCTGCCTCTTTCTCCCCCCTCCCTCTCCTCTTTCTGCCTCTCTCTCCCTCTCTCCTTCTCCCTCTCCTTCTGCCTCTCCCTCTCTCTCCCTCTGCCTCTTTCTCCCCCCTCCCTCTCCTTTCTGCCCCCCCCCCCTCCAGTCTGTAGATCAGTGATGAGCAGCATCTGTTTATTCCACCATTACCTGAATGTGACAAATCCACATCAGCAGCAGACTGAAAAAAATAAATGTGAAATTAACAGGATTAAGACCATAATGTGACATCTGGATTGATTTGTGTGTGTGTGTGTGACATACACACTCTGGTGTGGTGTTACTGAGCCACAGCTGGATTATCAATGAGGGGTAGCTGGTTAGCATTAGCCCCAGTGATCTAATTTAAAATGCCAAAACGAACTTCTCCGGACTGTTTCAGATCCGACCAGCTCCTGGACTCCTGCTCACTGTTGGCTCGTCATCCCGTAGGACACAGTGGAACTCCCTGGAGTTGACCTCGACTCTGCTTCCTAGAATAATATCACATGTTGCTAAGCAACAGTAACAGCTGTCAAGATGAAAAAGTCACAGTCAGCAAAAATGCTGACGCTTTAATGAGATGCTAAATCAGAGAAGACTGCTCTGATTGGTCAGATCAGCTCATGCTGAGACAGACAAAGTTAAACAGCGCCCTCTGCTGGGCCATGTTAAACCCTGCTGACACTTTTCAAGGAAGCTACAATAGTTGAATTCTTCCAGAAAGTGAGGAAATCAAAGTTAAACTGTAAAAGTTTGGAGGAACAAAATCATCTTTATTTAAGTAAGATGGACAAATGGTGTCCACCCTCTCAACATATTACAGAGAACAACCTGTGAATAAAAACCTCGTGATTTTAAGAATATTTCTTTATGATCTGATGTCATTCTCAGGTGTGATCAGACATACAGTCGGTCCTTGAAGCGCCTGTTCATTCTGTCTTTATTTTCTGGAAGCTTCTGATGTAGGTTTGTGTCACTGGCGTCCATCAGGTCCTGGACTTGTTCAGATTTGTGGAGTGGAGAGAGGACTCGGCTTCGCCGGCTGAACATCTTTAGGCTCTTTGATTGTTGGATTGTTTCTTCTTTAACTTCCTCGTTCTCCTTGATTTCAACTTTCTTTCCGATTATATTACCTGGACACTCCATTCAGATTTTAGCTTTTCAATCAGCCTTCAGAACATCTGGAAATATTTCTCCTTTTCTTTTGCAAATTCGATCATTTTCTCAGTAACTATCCACCTTTTGGTCTCTGAACGTAAAGCTTCAAAAAACTTCTTCATGTTTTCCATCTCGCTGTCCCACAACTTCGTACTTGTGCTGTGGGCCAACAGAGCTGAATTATTGAACTTGAAGTGAACTGGAAGTCCTTCTCTTGTTTTAGCACATTGGACATTAAAGTCAGTGATGGCCCTGAGGACTGCTGGACGTTGTGTGTCTGCGGACGTTACCAGAACTCTTACGTTGTTTAACATGCCCTCCTCAAAGTTTGGAATGATAAAGTCAAACGTATATTTCTGTGTATGTGTGAGTGCTCTTAAAGAGGCTGGAGCCACAAAGTACAGAGCGCCAACCTCACTGACTCCTTGTTCGGAGAGGAGGAAACTGTGGAGCTGCTGGAAGATCTTCATGTGTCCTTCAGCGTCTGGGTGTTCTCCAAATTCTGGAACATCAACGATGGTCAGTGAATAATCGATTCTAAAGCCCTCCTGATGGTTGAGCTTGTAGACTGTGAGGACGGAGTTCTGGTTCTCCGCTGCTGGTCTCTGCAACCCCCCATCGGTTAGTATGAACCTGAAACTGTCCTTCCACTCCACTCCAACGATGTAGTTGATCATCCCATCTATCAGGTCCGACTTTCCTGATCCAGTCGCTCCGAAGACAATCATGATTCGCTTTCCCTTGGAGCTTTCTCTGCCCAAGGTCAACCTCCGACATCGGCGGCTGCTGAGTCTGTCCTCCGTCAGAGACAGTTTGAAAATGGAGGGAGAGTCGTAGTTTATCCGTTCACTTGTCTGTTTGAGGGAGTCTTTGAGGGATCTGGGGTTAGTGGCACGACCGGGGATGCCGGGCAGCGTGGAAGCACTGAGCTGATTGGCTGGTCCAACACCGACTGAGGTCACCGCCCTGCATCTGAACTCGTACTCTGTTTGAGGACTCAGATGGCTCACCTTCACTTCTCCAGCTGTGGATACTGTCTGTTGAGTCCATCCATCTTCTCCTAGAACTCTGTACTCCACAGAGTAGGAGGTGACGTTCTGTGCCCCAAATCTGGGCGCACAAATCTTCAGTGTCACGCTGTCCTGGTTTGTGTTGGACGCTGTCACGGCTTCAGGCTCTGACGGAGGCTCAAAGTTCTCGCTGTCAGAGAAACCGTCCTTATAAAGGTGGATGCTTGAGCCTTTCTGAGTTTCATCTGTCAAACCAACTGCCACGAACTTGGTCTTCCTGCTGTCCTTGTTCTCCTCGGCAAAGTCACTGAAGAGCTTCGCTTTTTTCCTCATTTCCTCTGTGAGGCGTTTGGAGGCAAACCACTGTCCCCTCTCGGCATCATGAGGGTGTTGTGGTTCGGTTCTTTGGTGTAAGTAGTTTGATAAAGTAGAGATGAAGCGGTCGTCACTTCCCAGTGAGGTGAAGACAAAACACACAACGTGCTCTGCATTGATGGCTTCTTGGAACAGTTGACTTTGGGTTTGGATGATCTTTGTGTTCTTCATCCTGTTGGTGATCATGTTGACGGTGTGGATTTCTCTCTCCCTGCAGTCCATCCACTCGTTGAGGTCTTTGCTGTTAAAAGGAGAAGAATGTATCTTCCTGATCGTCTCTGCGAGCCCAGCCTCGTTTTCGCCTCCTCCTCGGATAGAAGGAAGCTGCTTTGATAATCTTTGTTGAAATTCCAGCTTGAACTGAGAGCACTTTTCTTTGAAACCTCTGATTTTTTTGCTAATTTCAGGGAACTGCTGTGCAGTTGTTGTCGTCATTGCGTCCTCATACCTGACCTCCAGCTCCCTGAAGTCCTCCAGGACATTCTGTGTGTCCTGAACTAACTGGAGACTTATCTGTCGGACGAGTTGAGCAGCAGAAGAATCTAACACTGTCAGCGGCAGCAGCCAGATCTTGATTGGGACGGTGTTCTCTCCGTTAGGTCCCAGCAGTCTTGGGAGGCTTTGGTAGACTTCGACTGCATCCTGAAAGGTCACGGGATTCTTCTCCAGACAAAAGTCTCCGTAGAACCTGCAGGAGAATTTCTGAACGTCAGCTCTGTCTCCGTCCTCCATGTTCAGAGAACCTTGACCTCCGATAGAGACGGTGGGGATCTTGTTGATCATCACTTTTAAGTTTCCCTGAATGACTTGATGATCTTCCTGTTCTGACACCTCACGGTCAAACACGAAGAAGGCTTGTGCCCCGTAGAGAATACCTGTGACGACATGTGTGGCTATGCCTTTCTCAAAAACGTACGGATGCTTCATGTTGTCTCTTCCCAGATGATTCATTGACAGTTCCTGGAACTTGGTGGTAGTTTTGTACTTTAATGTTACTCTGGCCTGCTTTTTGGAAGTTTTATTGTCATACAGGTATTTGGCAGATCCACCAACTTTGACCAGTCCACCAAAGAAACTTGCCTTTAGTGAAGCTTCAACATTTAGAGCTGAGGTTTTGTCCTGGATTGATTCAGATGCGACTATCTCAAAGTCACTGTTGAGTTGTCGTCTTTCTCGGGTGTTTTTCTCCAAGTCGTCCCGGTCCCACAGTGTCAATCCTGCCAAAAAGTGAAACTTTTGTTTATTTCACATCAGAGACTGAGACAGAAATCCAAAGTGAGTGAGAAACTGCTCAGTGGTTAACATGTGCTGCTGCTCCTTCTGTGACAGGTTCACATGATATTGGTTTAGAACACAAATCAAATGTTGAATGAACAGATGTGATGATGTGCGAACACGAAAACATCTTGTTCCCCAATTCAGCCGCGCTGACAGTGACTGATCAGCTTAAATGTTATTCAGTCAATGTTGATCATTTTTGGTTTATTAGAAAATGACAAACACTAACATTTAGAATTCTACTTTTTCAACACTGAATTTGTATTAACATTAGTTCATTTGTATTATCGGACTGTCAGACGGAGCTCAGGAATCCCTCTCTCTTTACTCAGTCAAAAACAAACGGGACATGAGGATTTATTCAACATTCAAGTAAAAACAAAACATATATTTGACTTAATGGGAACTTAAAGTGGGACTTAAAGATGTTAAATGGATTTATAAATGGTTTAAGTGTCTCTTTTTGGTGGGAAGATATTTTCCAAGTCCTTCTGTTATTGAATGCATCCTAACAGCACCAACAGTCAGGAAGAGACAAAGAGTCGAGAGCATGGCGGACAGACTCTTAGGAAAAAAAAAAATTCAGTGTCATTTATTTCCTGTTAAATTTAATAATTTAGCTGATGTCTAACCGAAAATATTGCACGAGCACTGCTTAGCTAAATTTAAACCAACTATAGCTAGCTGTGTAGCCGTAGCATTACCGATAAAACGCTAGCACATGATGACATTAAATGACTGTTTAATGTAGTTATTGGTGACAACATTGATATTAACATTTATGAGGGCAATGCTAACTATGTGTAGGAGTTTTTGTATAAAACAGTTGATCGGCCTTTTTATCATATATATATATATGATAATTAATGCTAAAGTATTACACCATCATCACTGACACAATATTTAGACAGAAAGGAGAGAGAGGAGAGGAGAAGGAAAGGAGGTCAGGATTTGACCCGGCTCTTCTCTAACAAAAATGGCCGCCTTCAGTCTTAGAGGGGGAGAAAGGAAGTTGTCAGCTTCATGTCTGCAGTGGAATCAGCTCCAGACAGCCACATTTACTCCCTTTAATCAGAGAACATACATGTTTGTCCAGAAATGTGTCATAAATCAGTTTTCACTGCCCCTCCAACCACAGCCAGCAGATGATGAGTCAGCCCTGACTCGACCTTTGAACTGCAGACGGCGCCGACTGAAGGGTTCCTTCAGTTGGTCTACTTCCATGCTGTTGGCGTTGGTTGTTTAAGTTCTTGTGCGTTTGAAGGCTCTTCTGGCATTCAGATCTGTAAAAATGTTTGTCTACTTCATTCTCTAAAGGATTGGAAACATGTTAAGTTTCAAGTTTCAGGAGGATTTTAATAAATTCTGAATGAATTCCATTACAGCTCTATAAGTCAGTCATCCATCTGTGGTATTATCTGTACGTGTACCTTTGTGATGTAATTGTACTGGGTGCTCTCCACATTTTAAACTTTCACTTTATGCTTTGTGTTCCAAACCACGTGAGTCAATAGGAAACATTCATTTAATATTTTCTTAGTGATGATTTGATGTTATATTCTGACTAACATTGATTTTAGATGTTTATCATTGTTTTTTGTCAGTGAAATGTCAAATTTCAACAAAAATTCAGTGACAGTTTCATGAATATATTAAAGTTCTCCTCCTGCAGCAGGAGTAGAAGAATGAAGTTTCTACATCGTTAAAATAAGTCAGTGGCATCAGAAAACTGGAAACACCCTGATCTGATCCGAACTGATCCGGATCAGCAGCTTGTTCCTCACCTGGAATGAGTTCGTCGCTGCGACAGTCGTACAACATCCCGACACAGAAAGGCCGACCGAGAGCCGCCACCTCCATGATCCTACACCGAGGAGAACCGGACCGGGCACAGGAGAACCGGACCGGGCACAGGAGAACCGGAGCAGACACAGGAGAACCGGACCGGGCACAGGAGAACCGGACCGGGCACAGGGGAACCGGAGCAGACACAGGAGAACCGGACCGGGCACAGGGGAACCGGAGCAGACACAGGAGAACCGGACCGGGCACAGGAGAACCGGACCGGGCACAGGGGAACCGCAGCAGACGCAGGGGAACCGGACCGGGCACAGGGGAACCGGAGCAGACACAGGAGAACCGGAGCTGACGCAGGAGAACCGGACTAGGCGCAGGGGAACCGGAGCTGACGCAGGAGAACCGGAGCAGGCACAGGAGAACCGGACCGGGCACAGGAGAACCGGAGCAGACACAGGAGAACCGGAGCTGACGCAGGAGAACCGGAGCAGACGCAGGAGAACCGGAGCTGACGCAGGAGAACCGGACCGGGCACAGGAGAACCGGAGCTGACGCAGGAGAACCGGACCAGGCGCAGGAGAACCGGAGCAGACACAGGAGAACCGGACCAGACACAGGAGAACCGGACCAGACACAGGAGTCCTGACGGAAGAGCAGCAGACTGAGCTGTTTGTTCAGTTTCAGAGACTAAAGTCCGGAAGGAAAGCAGATCTCAGTAGGTGCGGTCTGTGAAATCATATCTTTATGATGGGAGGAACAGACCATCCTCATTCTGTCCACCAGGGGGGTTAGAAGGGGCCCAAGGCCTGATCCAGCAGACCAGACCAGCTTCTTGGTCCAGTTCTGATGCTCATGTGTTTCCTGGAGGAGGTTTTGGTCTGTTCTGGATCTGAAGGTCTCTTCTTAATATAAACTTTCTAGCTCAGGATCATCTGCAGGACTCGTCTCATGTGTACTTAGTTTTTTTTACCCTGAACGATCAAAGACACAAATGTTAAAGTTGTTCAGACAAACTGGATGCTGACTAAAGAGAAACACCTGAGTGATGGAGAGTCAAAGAGCTGCACAACAACAGAGGTTGGTGAAGGAACGTGGGAACAAAGATGGACGCCCTGACGTCACAAACAGAGCTGCTACACATTTTGTTCATAACAAAGAGAAGAGTGTGTCTGCAACAAATGATGCTGAGCTGCTTCTAACACACACACACACACACAGGTGTGCATACAGACGGGGGTACTGTGGGGGCTTATTCAGGAAACTGTTAACACACCAGCTGTTGCTAGGCGAGCCCCTGGTTTCCGGGGCGATGTATAGACTGGAGGAGTGTGTTTGTGTGTTTGTGTTTGTGTGGTATTTCCATAGGGACAGGGTGTGAAAATGTGTGTCAGTGTTTTGGGCTTTGTGTTAAATGAATCTGATTTAGTTGAAATATTTCTTTTTTTTTTTCACAGTAAAATCCTTCATGAGATCTTCAGATATTTGAAGGACAAACGTGTGAATCTGTAGAACGAGACAGCAGCAGCTTTTCACACACAAATATAAAGTGAGAACATTCTTCCAAATGAATGACGACAGATTCATTCATTCTGTTTAAACATGCCCCATATTGGTTCATTTACTGGACTTGATTTATCACATCAATCACTTGATCACTTCCACTTTTACTGATCCAGACAGTTTTTTTTATTCTAAAGCTTCCGAGCTGCAGGAAGGAGGCAACGTGCAACTATGAGTTTGACCACATGGGGGCGCTAAAGCACCAGGGGAGAGTTACAACAGCACAAACTGACAGTCACAATTCATGATGGAGAAACTAATCTAATCATGTGGTGAAGGTTTTTCTTTCTTTTGTGTTGGCTAGCTGAATGTTAATTCTGTCATTTTTGTTATTATTTTGTATTTACTTTTTTCTGTCTTTTATTCTGAAGGTGTAGAAAAGTCTGTTTTTCATTCATTTATGTTGCATTTACACAATATTCAGAATATTTACTCCACTTTGATACCAGTTTTCATCATCATTAGGACCACTACATGTTGCCAAGCAACTGAACCAATGATGTCATCATGACCTGCTGACAGACGACCTGTGACCTTACCGCGAACATTCATCGCAGCTTCCCGCCATGCTGACGTCACTCTGTCAGGTCTCCTTAAAAAACATCCAACGAAGACCGAAGACAGTGGGGACTCCCCGGTGGAGCTCTCTGTCCTGGTGTTAAAAACAGAGGGAGCCCTGAGGGGCCACACCTCCAGTCAGGAACGCTTCACCTGCAGAAAGCATTAGTACTGTAACTGTTGGACTGGATTGGTGAGGCTCCGCCCCCAGCACACCTGAGCAGGATAAGCAGGTAACATGAAAGAACAGTTTCTGTGACTGTTACTAAAACAGCCGTGACTCACCAGTAATACAGGTTGTGTTACACAACATTATGACCACCTGATCCTGATCCTGGAGGTCTGGACTCCTTTAGACCTCTGAAGTCCTGATCCTGGAGGTCTGGACTCCTTTAGACCTCTGAAGTCCGGATCCTGGAGGTCTGGACTCCTTTAGACCTCTGAAGTCCTGATCCTGGTGGTCTGGACTCCTTTAGACCTCTGAAGTCCGGATCCTGGAGGTCTGGACTCATCCGGACCTCTGAAGTCCTGATCCTGGTGGTCTGGACTCCTTTAGACCTCTGAAGTCCGGATCCTGGTGGTCTGGACTCCTTTAGACCTCTGAAGTCCGGATCCTGGAGGTCTGGACTCATCCGGACCTCTGAAGTCCTGATCCTGGTGGTCTGGACTCCTTTAGACCTCTGAAGTCCGGATCCTGGTGGTCTGGACTCCTTTAGACCTCTGAAGTCTGGATCCTGGAGGTCTGGACTCCTTTAGACCTCTGAAGTCCTGATCCTGGTGGTCTGGACTCCTTTAGACCTCTGAAGTCCGGATCCTGGAGGTCTGGACTCCTTTAGACCTCTGAAGTCCTGATCCTGGAGGTCTGGACTCTTCCGGACCTCTGAAGTCCAGATCCTGGAGGTCTGGACTCCTTTAGACCTCTGAAGTCCTGATCCTGGAGGTCTGGACTCCTTTCGACCTCTGAAGTCCTGATCCTGGAGGTCTGGACTCCTCCGGACCTCTGAAGTCCGGATCCTGGAGGTCTGGACTCTTCCGGACCTCTGAAGTCCGGATCCTGGAGGTCTGGACTCCTTTAGACCTCTGAAGTCCGGATCCTGGAGGTCTGGACTCATCCGGACCTCTGAAGTCCTGATCCTGGTGGTCTGGACTCCTTTAGACCTCTGAAGTCCTGATCCTGGTGGTCTGGACTTCTTTAGACCTCTGAAGTCCTGATCCTGGAGGTCTGGACTCCTTTACACCTCTGAAGTCCTGATCCTGGTGGTCTGGACTCCTTTACACCTCTGAAGTCCAGATCCTGGAGGTCTGGACTCCTTTAGACCTCTGAAGTCCTGATCCTGGAGGTCTGGACTCCTTTAGACCTCTGAAGTCCTGATCCTGGAGGTCTGGACTCTTCCGGACCTCTGAAGTCCGGATCCTGGAGGTCTGGACTCCTTTAGACCTCTGAAGTCCTGATCCTGGAGGTCTGGACTCCTCCGGACCTCTGAAGTCCGGATCCTGGAGGTCTGGACTCTTCCGGACCTCTGAAGTCCGGATCCTGGAGGTCTGGACTCCTTTAGACCTCTGAAGTCCTGATCCTGGAGGTCTGGACTCCTCCGGACCTCTGAAGTCCTGATCCTGGAGGTCTGGACTCCTTTAGACCTCTGAAGTCCGGATCCTGGAGGTCTGGACTCATCCGGACCTCTGAAGTCCTGATCCTGGAGGTCTGGACTCCTTTAGACCTCTGAAGTCCGGATCCTGGTGGTCTGGACTCCTTTAGACCTCTGAAGTCCGGATCCTGGTGGTCTGGACTCCTTTAGACCTCTGAAGTCCTGATCCTGGTGGTCTGGACTCCTTTAGACCTCTGAAGTCCGGATCCTGGAGGTCTGGACTCCTTTAGACCTCTGAAGTCCGGATCCTGGTGGTCTGGACTCCTTTAGACCTCTGAAGTCCGGATCCTGGTGGTCTGGACTCCTTTAGACCTCTGAAGTCCTGATCCTGGAGGTCTGGACTCCTTTAGACCTCTGAAGTCCGGATCCTGGTGGTCTGGACTCCTCCGGACCTCTGAAGTCCTGATCCTGGAGGTCTGGACTCCTTTAGACCTCGGAAGTCCGGATCCTGGTGGTCTGGACTCCTTTAGACCTCTGAAGTCCTGATCCTGGTGGTCTGGACTCCTTTAGACCTCTGAAGTCCTGATCCTGGAGGTCTGGACTCCTTTAGACCTCTGAAGTCCTGATCCTGGTGGTCTGGACTCCTCCGGACCTCTGAAGTCCTGATCCTGGAGGTCTGGACTCCTTTAGACCTCTGAAGTCCTGATCCTGGTGGTCTGGACTCCTCCGGACCTCTGAAGTCCTGATCCTGGAGGTCTGGACTCCTTTAGACCTCTGAAGTCCTGATCCTGGTGGTCTGGACTCCTTTAGACCTCTGAAGTCCTGATCCTGGAGGTCTGGACTCCTTTAGACCTCTGAAGTCCTGATCCTGGTGGTCTGGACTCCTCCGGACCTCTGAAGTCCTGATCCTGGAGGTCTGGACTCCTTTAGACCTCTGAAGTCCTGATCCTGGTGGTCTGGACTCCTCCGGACCTCTGAAGTCCTGATCCTGGAGGTCTGGACTCCTTTAGACCTCTGAAGTCCTGATCCTGGTGGTCTGGACTCCTTTAGACCTCTGAAGTCCTGATCCTGATGGTCTGGACTCCTTTAGATACAGGACCGGGGTTTGGTCCTCAGGTGTTCAGGTCCTGTCCAAACCCGGCCCACACACCTGTGACCCCTGTGGGTCATGTCCTGGGTCAGATTGTCTGTTAATGCGTTGTGGACCTGAACGGATCCAGATTATCGGGAGCTTCCTGGTACAGAGGCCTTCGGAGACCAGGAGGACAAAGTCTGCTTTGGTGTTGTTCAGGTAAAAGGACATTCACGTTATTTCAGTCAAAATGTCTCTTTTTTTGTGGCTGACGCTGGAGTCATGTGACCGTCAGACTAATGAGCTGAAGTATCGATCGACTGATTTATTAACCTCATATTGAAAATCTGGGACACCAAGACCCAAAGTCTAATGTGTCCTGGGGCAGCTAATGCTGACAGGCCTTCCCCACCTCTGTCCTGCAGAAATGGACCAGTCCATCGGCCTCCCTCCTCTGGTTTGGGTCGGACCACGTGAGAGCCGGGGGGGGTTGCTGCTCGCTCCAGACCTCCTGCTGGAGGAGGATTTGATTTTCCAGCTCACAGACCTGATCTGGTCTTAAAGCTGCAGCAGACTGTCAGTCCAAACCTGGGCCGGGACTCTGGCTCTGTACAGTCATGACGAAGTTAAATAGATGACATGTAAGAAGTCAGTGTATTGAAGTCTATGGGAAAATGTCCCTCTTCGGTGAGTGTTTTCCTGATGAGTTTATGGTCTGTACTGTACTACTCTGCAGTGTGCGGAGTGTTTCTCACATTCCTGTGTACGACTTCCTCTCGACATGACTGAACAGGGAGCAGACGCTGCTGCCGGTTCGTGCTCCATCATGTTTGTCCCGGACTGCCTCCGACTCCATGAACGCTACCTGCAGCTCTGCCTGAGATCAGCAGCACAAAGAAAAACTACAGCTCTGAGTTCTATCATTCACTGTGGGTGGCTGAGAAACTCTGTCCACGTTTCTTCATGGATGTAACTTTATCATCGTCCTGAATAAGTAACTCAGTGCCACCTGCACTTTCCTCTCTGGCTGTTTTTTCAGTGTAAACATGGCCTGAGATAAACTCAGTACTACTGTGCTAAGTACAACTTTTGAGCTGGCGTGCTGTGTAGTGACATTTCAGCTTCTTGTGCTTCCACCTCTTTACGATCACATGAATGAAATTGAGTACAACGTACTTACTGTTGGAGGTTAAGTTCACCCCCCCCAATTCACCTTAACCTGATCCAACCTGCCCGCTGACCTCTGACCCCGTCGACCATTCAACAAAATGAAAAACAAAACAAGCAGAGATACAAAGTACAACTCACAAAATAAAAGTCCGGTTTATTGTCAAACAACAAACTTCGCACATACATCAAAACAGGCCGTCATAAAACAAAAAGTCGCTGACAAAAACAAAAAAGGAAAAAGAAAAGAGGCTCTTTTCTTTGGCCTTACCCTCCCATACAAACAAACTAGTTATGGTACAGCTAAAGTACATACATTAAATTTACTGGAATGCTCTGAGTTCAACGGCTTAAGAGGTTGTCTTTCATGTTTAACTGTTGTTTTTACATGTTTTTTTCTAGTATCTGAGATATCGTAACATGGTCAACCAAGTAAAATCTTTCCTTGAAGAAGCACCGATTTGGTCTGACGAGATCGCTGCCGAGAGAGAAACTGACCCCCCTCCTAACAATATGTACAAAAATATAAAATGTAAATAAAAATACAAACAAATTCTCCTTTCGTTGTGTTGTTGGTGCTGAAGAGAAGCCTGATTTCTGCGTCGTGTGGTGGTCGGGTTCCTCTAGAAAATTTGTTTTGCAGTTTTGAGGGGAGATCAAGCCGAGTGTGTGGACGTGGCGGATGTTGAACTCTACTTGCTAATGACCATGTTGGATTTTTTTTATTATTATTATTTTTTCCTTTAAATCAGTCCTCCAGCCCCCCCACCTGTGACATTTAAAAACAGTCATAGGTGAAGAATCAGGAAGTGGTTCAGCAGGGTGGCGCGGGGGGGGGGAAACGCATCAATCGTCATCGTCGGTTTTCTGCTTCTTGGTTTCGACGTCGTCCTGAAAACGAGAGAAGAAGACGGCGTTGTTAGTTAGAGGACCGCCCGATCGCTCCCTCAGACAGCAGGAGTCGGCCCCTCACCTCGTCGTCGTCCTCGTCATCCTCAGCTGCCCGTTTTGTTCCTCCCTCGATCTCGTCATCATCTTCGTCCTCATCTTCCTCATCACCTGCAGGTGATGACCACAGTGAGTGTTTTTTGCCACTTTAGCCACATGAGAAAGAACTGCAAGACCTTCTAGCTACCTTCTCCATCATCTTCCTCATCCTCCTCATCCACCTCCTCGTCCTCTTCATCGTCTACGTCGGGCTCGCCATTCTCCTCGTTCTCCTGGGAACCACAGAGACGGGTTCAAAAAAAAAAAAAAAAAAAAAAAAGAAATCTAAAGGTGAAACCTTGAGCAGCTGAGTGGCGCCATCGGAGCCCCGTAGAGGAGGGGGGCCGTGGTGGTTACCTTTCCGTTGGTGGCAGCATCTTTGCCGTTCTCCTTCTCCTCTACCAGCTTCTTCTCCTTCAGGTCCTGGAGGAGAAACAAAAACAAACATCATGAACTGAATCTCAGAAGCAGTAAAACCAGAGCACTTCCTGTGCAGCTACCTGCCACTCTACCTAATGGCCTAGTTAGATGATTCGCTGTGCATGCTGGGAGCTCTCTCCTGTCAGAAGGAAGCTTCCTCCTTAAACACCATATTGGTCTCTGCAGAGCCCCCTCCCCTGCCCCCTCCCACTCCATCCCCTCTAATGTGTTGTAATCTGATACTTTGATGTGCCCCCGGGGCACTCTGGGTATTGTAGTCTTCGGCGGGTTGCCGTCGCCGCCATATGTCACGAGACACGCCCGGGAGAGGGACTGCAATACCCAGGATGCACCGCTCCGTTTAAAATAACACAGGAGGGTGCGGGGGGGGGGGGCTGATGGAGAAGGAGGCGGCGACGAGCGCGACGCACGCGGCTGCTGCTGCTGCGCGTGGTAACGGAGGCAGAAGGACAATAGAAGACGACACATGGCGGCGGGAGAGGCGAAAAACGAGGCGGCGCGGCGGGACCGGAGCCCGCCACAACCCCCCCACCGGAAAACCAGAACAGTCCGATAATAAACACCGTTAACGCTCCGTCAACACCGTCCGTTCACGGTCTATTATCTCCGCCGCACGCGCGCCCCAACACACACACGTATTGATTAATTATTTCTGATCATTCGATTGGTCTGTCTTATTATTCCACTGCGCGCGGAGGCTCCGCTCCCCGCGCGTAAAAAACACCCACAACTATAAATAGAGTGACCGGGCTGCGGGATTATCTGCCCCAGCACCGGGGCAACTTCCCTCCACAGGTCCGTTCGGGGTAATTATCCAGCCGCCGCTCTTATTATCTCAGACCCGATTCGCCCCCACTGCCGCGGAGACCCCCCAACTTTTACCCCAAATAATCCAAAGTCCGAGCCGGACCGACGGATCACACAAAGAGGGGAAAACCAGCCCGTCACATCACACCTCCACGGCCCGGACACACACAGACACACACTGAAGTGGGCTGCATCACAAAAAGACAGAAAAACTTTCCCCTGAGACAAACGCGCCCCGAACACGCTGCTGCCGCTCCGCGTCTCCGGTGAACGGAGCCCGTTCAGGCGGCGGAGGACCGACCTCCCCGGCGGTAAACAAACCGGGTCGGACGGTGTGTGCAGGTAGGTCTGTGCCCCCTCCTCCTCCGGTGCCTTTTAAAAACGGAGCCACAATAAACGGGGCCGAAGTGTCCCGGATTACGCAGCGCTGGCTCCGTCCTCCATTCAAACCGACCAAGTTGGCCCCAGCAGCCCCGGACGGAGCCCCGGCAACCCCGCCGGTCTATTAACACAACCAACCGGGACCGAGACCCGGGAGCGGAATTTGCCTTCGAATGAATCCGCACAAACCGCCAGCACTGCGGGAATAAAACACGAGAATAAGCGCGTCAGGTCCCGGGGTGCGAAACCCGGCTCGGTGCGAGTCCAGGCGGCCCGGCGGTTCCCGGTGGTTCGGACTCGGACCGAGCCGGCTGGATAAACAAAGAACCCGCGCAGACTCTCGGTGTCCGGACAATGAGACGGCGCTGGAGACGCTGCCTGTTTCCATGATGCGGAGCGGAGAGTCCGCTTCATCCTACGGACCTTCTCCGGCGGACTTTTGGAGAAAAACGACCGAAACACCTCCAACACCGGCTCTTCCCTCCCCAGGACCGACCCCCCCCCCCCACCACCCCGGCTGCTCCGAGTCCGAATGAGCGCGAAGCGACGACGGAAGGTTTTAATATGAAAAAACTAAAAAATAAATAATGAAATAAACGAAAATCTGGGTTAGAGGCTGGAAGACGCAGGTCCAGCGGAGCCGGGCCCGGACCCGGACCGGTGCAGGGCTTACCTTGGCAGAGATGTCCGAGCCGGAGTCCACTTGTGTGTCTGCCATTGTGTTGGATAAAATAAAGGACTGAACTGAAAGGTGGACTCGGACTCCTGCTGATCCGGATCTCTGTTTGTTGTGCCAGTGGCCGACGCTGTTCGCGGCCGAGCCTTTAATATAGGCTGCTGGGCGGAGCTCCGGGCGGCTCGGCCGCCTCTGATTGGCCGCGGCCTCCACAGAGGTGTTCTCCTCGCGCGTTGGAGCGGAACAATGGATAGAATTTCTAAACCGGGACGCCACGCCCCCTCCCGTCCTTTCTCCGCCAAAACAATGATCCGGCCCGGTAAACCCGCAAAAACCGACCCGGTCCGGCACACCGGGGGCCCGGTCCGCCGGGGAAAGTCGGTTACACACCGAATACACCGCGCGGGGCTCGTGCTCCGTTTGACGTAGTGTCACGGTTTGATTGATGGATTTTCGTCCTGTCGAGCGGCGGCTGCCCGTTGACCCCGCCCACCGAGCGGCCGGGGACCAGAGGAGCTTTTCGGGGCAGAAAGAGGCGGAAAGTGTCGGTACCGGGAACAATGTCGGCGGGATTAAAGCCCCGCACACCGCCGTGACGCCACATGGACACGAGCGAGACAACAGAGAGAATGTGTGCGTACGTGCGTGCGTGCGTGCGTGCGAGAAAGGCACCGCCGCCATGTTTCCTCTCAGCCCTTGATCGTCCACCGCTCGCCCCGCCCCCTCCAATGGCGTCCATGTTTGAACGTCCCTGACTGATCTGTGTGCGCACTTCACTCCTTCATCTTTTCCTGGTTTTGTTTTTTCACATAACGGCCCGGAAATGTGCACTAAGGTCGAAGCCCAGCCGGACCCGAACCCGAACCCGGACGGAGAGCAGTCCGAGCGGGGCCGAGTGACCGAACGGGTTCTTCGACCTCATGTCCCCCGCCGCCATTGTTGTGGAGAGAGGAAGAAGGGGAAAAAGCAAAGTGCGACATCACAGACATGCGATGAGAAAGTGCCAGAAAATAAGTATAATGTGCTCATGGACTGACGCGCATTCTTATGAAACCCGAGGGTAGACACGTACCGATGCTTACCGGGGTTTGAACTCGGGGCTTTAACGAGACAAAGCGGCAGAAAGTCGCCGCCATTGCCCGCTCGGGACGGGGGGGATGGGACGGTGAGCTCCCGCCGCCGGCCGGCCCACATCCACATTCTGCTCCGATGACGCATTCGGCCGCCGAGGAGGCCTCTGATTGGTCAGCCGCACGGAGGAGAGGCGGTGTCGGCGCACGGCGCGCGCTGATTGGCTGCCGTGGATGTCCGTCAGTTCAAACTGGGCTCCGGCTCGGTGGGCCATAAAACGAGGAGCCGGGTCTTCGGATCCGAATCGAGTGTAGAGTTCCAGCTCATCCCGTCAGGTGTACTTCGCGGGCTGAGCCGCCATGATCTCTGACTTTCTCCATGTTGGATGGTTTGGAAAGACTAAAACATATCCAACCACCAAAACGACCTGTTTCGATTTACAACAAAAAATCAAACACATTTTAATTCACATTAAAACAAAGTGTGATGTGTCTCTCATTTGGTTGTTGTGTGTTAAATCTGTGCAGCCAGAGCCCTCCTGGATCAGGAACTAAAGCTCATTAAAGTCCGTATTTTATTTTAAAGGCTCATATTTTCGATAAAGGTCCTGTCTCAGATCAAAAGTCCACATTTTACACTGTAAGTGTAGATTCTCTCTTCAAACGGCCCATATTTGATATTAAATCTTCATATTTTCCATAAAGGTCAATGTTTTATCAGCCTCCTCTCTCAGTCCTCACACCCTCGGGTGTTGTACCTGTCAGGTTCTGGACTGGGTGGTTCAGGTCCTGACGTGGACACCAGGGAGGCAACAGAGGCTGGTCCTGGGGCCCCAGACCCAGAGGTGGCCCCTCTAAAGCCCCCGTTCACTGTGTGTCAGTGGGTTGTACATAATTTGATTAACTACTGATTTGTAGAGGACTCTTCACCATTGAAGTGAGGTATCAACTAAGATGGGCAGTTAATGTCGGGGGCCTGTCCCGTAGAGCGGCCTGGTGTCAAAACACGGCTTTGAGACCTTGTTATTTTAGTTACTGTTGGGGCCAAAAACTAAGATTTTACACCGGGGCCCCATAAGTGGTTAATGTGGCCCTGCTGGGCGGCGTTTGGCCCTGATGGTCTGCCGGCTCCACACTGGGAGATGAGTGTATTTGGACCGGATCCTCCTCAAACCTGGAGCACACAGTCCTGGTACCTTGTCTTGGGACTGACAGATTTCAGTTTAGAGGAGAAAAACTGACATGACAGTTAAAAAGTGAACTCTTCCACCAGATCAAATCACATAACAGAGATATGTTCTTCCAGATTTTCCATTAAAGCCTCAGATTTCAACTTCTCCAGTGTTTTATTTTGAAGGGTTGATGTCAATAAGGAAAAATGTTTGTTCTTTTAAGAACCAGAACCGTCTCAGTGTAGGTTTATATCTCCTCTCTCAAGCTTCTCTACGGAGCTTTGGGAACAACATTCAGCCAATCAGAGGAGAGCATCAGATCCTCTGACACTTTTACTGGATCAATACAGAACCTAGACCTGATTGAGAATGAAGGACCACATGGAGGTCTGTGTTTAGACCGTCTGGACCCCTAACATCCACCTTTAGACCTTTAGACAGAGAGACAAATATAACCTGCTGCAGACACTGGGCTGTCCACATACTTTTGGCCGTCTCATATGGATTTCTTTGCTGCGTTTGTTGCCTTCTGGTTAATCATAACGCATCTATAACACGTCTGAGGATGTGCAGCAGAGATGTGACCTACTGAGCGTGTGCGTTGCTTCAGTATCTGGAACATGAGGAAGTACAGAGAGCTCGTCCAACCGTGACTTCCTCTGCTGGCTCCCTCTCTGTAGCAATGCCACAGCAAGAAGTTAGACGGGGCCCTTCCTCTTTTCATGTGTCACAGTCGCACATCAATAAGAAAGCAACGAGTGAACACGAGCATCTGTCGCGGTTATTACGGTAACTGGTACTGATCAGACAGAAGACAGAATCAGTGTTTTCTCACATTGCACAATATTTTCAGTTCTGTCAAAGTTTCTCGGTAAAATTGACTTTTTATTGTTAGCTGTATATTTTATAATGGATGGTTCAGTCTGTCAGTCACACAGCAGCCCCGCTCCCCTAACCCCTCCTCCAAACGATTCATTATTTAAAAAATGAACATCATGTTGTGTTTCAGAGTGAGACCATAAACTCATCAGGAAAACGTTTACTGAGGAGGAGGGACATTTTCCCATAGACTTCAATATATAGGAGGAGGGACATTTTCCAATAGACTTCAACACTATCTGACTCCTTTGACCACCAGAGGAGTCGCCCCCTGGTGGACAGTAGATACAATGAAGGGTTAGGACTCTTCAGCTTTCACTTCACTTTGCAGACAGTTTACTGACCTGACATCATTTAAAATGTCTACCTGTCCTCTGTCCACCTGTCCTTCTGTCCTGTGTCTTCTGTCCTCTGTCCACCTGTCCTTCTGTCCTCCTGTCCAACTGTCCTTCCGTCCTCTGTCCTTTGTCCTCTGTCCACCTGTCCTTCTGTCCTTTGTCCACCTGTCCTTTTGTCCTTCTGTCTTCTGTCCTCTGTCCTCCTGTCCAACTGTCCTTCCGTCCTCTGTCCTCCTGTCCAACTGTCCTTCCGTCCTCTGTCCTTCTGTCCAACTGTCCTTCTGTCCTCTGTCCTCTGTCCAACTGTCCCTTTGTCCTCTGTCCTCTGTCTTCTTGTCCAACTGTCCTTCTGTCCTCTGTCCACCTGTCCTCCTCTCCAACTGTCCTTCTGTCCTTTTGTCCTCTGTCCTCTGTCCAACTGTCCCTTTGTCCTCTGTCTTCTTGTCCAACTGTCCTTCTGTCCTCTGTCCACCGTCCTCCTGTCCTTCTGTCCTCCGTCCTCCTGTCCTCTGTCCTCCGTCCTTCTGTCCTCTGTCCACCTGTCCTCCTCTCCAACTGTCCTTCTGTCCTCTGTCCACCGTCCTCCGTCCTCCTGTCCTCTGTCCTCCGTCCTTCTGTCCTCTGTCCACCTGTCCTCCTCTCCAACTGTCCTTCTGTCCTCGGTCCACCTGTCCTTCTGTCCTCCGTACTCCTGTCCTCTGTCCACCTGTCCTTCTGTCTGCTGTCCTCTGTCCTTCTGTCCAACTGTCCTTCTGTCCTCTGTCTTCTGTCCTCGGTCCACCTGTCCTTCTGTCCTCTGTCTTCTGTCCTCGGTCCACCTGTCCTTCTGTCCTCTGTCCTCCTGTCCTCCTGTCCAACTGTCCTTTTGTCCTCTGTCCTCTGACGATGAAGCTTGTTTTTCTTCATCTGAAACCACCAACAGCCAATCACATCCTTCCTCTCTGCTGACTTCCTCCACAGGTCACATGACTCCGCCATCCTGCTCGCTCGGATCCAGCGTCCTTCTCTCTCTATCGATTATCTTGGAGGACGTTCTGTCTGATGTGACGATGGAGGGATCACTGATCACCTCCATCTGTATCAGGGTCATTCTTCAAAAGTTAGTTTTACTTCTATTTTTAACTTCATTTGAAAATGAACTTTTCTTCTGATATTTTAAAATAAATTTTTATGCTATTAAAATGTTAGTTTTGATTATATGTATATTTTATGGTTTTAGTTACATTGATTGAAGTTAGTTTGTTTGTATTTAGATAGTTTTTCTTTGATTCTATATATTTTCATTTTATTTCTATTTAATTTTCTTAATGTGTTTATTTAATCCAGTTGGTTATTTCCTGGTCATTATTTGCTGAGATGCTATCAGACGTTCCAACAGCAGACAAGTCTGGACCCGTTTTGCGGTTCCAGGTGATTTCTGTGGATGAGAAGCGTCACCAGATCATGTCCTGCTGTGGACGCTTGTTGTCTCTCTGCCTCAGGACGGGAACGAGGCCTGATCCAGGTTTAATCAGAGACATTATGTTGGACAAACCAAACACGCCTTCCGAGGGTTTGGGCCGGTGCTGCTCTTTGACCCGGCTGCAGTGATCCTGGACCGGGATCTCAGCAGCTCCGACGAACAAACAGGACTGTGGTTCTGTGGGAGGAGCCTTCTCCTTCTCTGTGTTTTAAGAGGCGTCTGCCGCTTTATGAGGCTGCAGCCTGAGGCGCCGCTTTACTGCAGGAATCCTGTTTGAGTGAACAAGCTGAGACAGCGAGGGGCTTGACGCCCCGCAGCCCCCCCCCACCTGTCCCAACACCCAGAAGTCCATCCTCAGCAGGCGGACTGTAGAGAGTCATGGTAACAAAAATAAGGACGAGCTGTGTCCCGGTTCAGGAGTCAGATCTTCAGACCACGTTCGTGTCTCCTTAAAACTGTGATCCCGATCCTCCAGTTCTGGTTCTGTGCAATGAATTCTGGGACATTTTGGGCCTTGAAGGAGCCTTTGAACTTGGACAGTTGCGTTTTTTGAGTAGAGTTAAATGAAGTGTAGATTATCTCTGTTGTCATGGTTACGATAACAACAGTAAGTGTTTCCGTCCCACGTGTGTCATATTCCGGTCTGACCTGACTTTGTCCTCTTTAAATGACATCACTGTCACTTTTCCTGCTCGATCGCTACGACCACTAGGTGTCAGCGAGCATCAGCACCTGATGATGTCACAACGGCCTGCTGACAGACGACCTTTGACCTCAGAGTGCCATCAACCATTAAGTCACTTAAGTCTGAATTTCCTGCAGCTGCTTCACAATAAAAGTCTTTTTAAACATTGGGTCTTTCATTTCAGTGGAAAGGTTCAACTCCAAGGTAAAACCACAACACACATGCAGACACACACCCATACACACACAGGTTGACATGACCCATTTCCTTCCTTGTGTTGTTGTGTTAAGTGTGTGAGGACTCTGCAGCTTCACTCACCACCTGAGAGGATCCACATCGAGGACCATCATGTGTTGTGTTCACTTCAATTAGTGGTGAAACACACACATCAACAACACTGAACACTGAACAAACAAACACACTGAAGAAGGAACGCATTCAACAACTACATCTCCCAGGAGCCTTTGCTGCAAAGCATCTGGTTTTTAAATGGCAATTATGGTGAATATGAGGGACGGCAGCTGGACGGGGACAAAAATGACCTGATAACCACCTGGGAACCTTCTCCAGAGACACAAAGACAGGAAGACACTGAGACAGAGAGAGAGAAAGACAGAAAGACACTGAGACAGAGAGACAGAGAGAGAGAAAGACAGAGAGACAGAAAGGCAGAAAGACAGAGAGAGAGAAAGACAGAACGACAGAGAGACAGAAAGACAGAAAGACAAAGATAGAAAGACAGAAAGAGAGAAAGACACTGAGACAGAAAGACACAGACAGAGAGAGAGAAAGACAGAAAGAGAGAAAGACACAGACAGAGAGAGAGAAAGACAGAAAGAGAGAAAGACACTGAGACAGAGAGACAGAGAGACACAGACAGAGAGAGAGAAAGACAGAAAGACACAGAGACAGAGAGACAGAGAGACAGAAAGAGAGAAAGACAGAAAGAGAGAAAGACACTGAGACAGAGAGACAGAGAAATAGAAAGACAGAAAGACACTGAGACAGAGAGAGAGAAAGACAGAAAGACACTGAGACAGAGAGAGAGAAAGACAGAAAGACACCGAGACAGAGAGACAGAAAGACAGAAAGAGAGAAAGACAGAAAGTCACTGAGACAGAGAGACAGAAAGACAGAAAGAGAGAAAGACACTGAGACAGAGAGACAGAGAGACAGAAAGACACTGAGACAGAGAGAGAGAAAGACAGAAAGACACTGAGACAGAGAGACAGAGAGACAGAAAGACAGAAAGACAGAAAGACAGAAAGACACAGAGACAGAGAGACAGAAAGACAGAAAGACAGAAAGACAGAAAGACAGAAAGACACAGAGACAGAGAGACAGAAAGACAGAAAGACAGAAAGACAGAGAGACAGAAAGTTTGACGATGAGTGTCAGTTTGTGTTGCGTTTGCTGCTCCTCCAACAACGGGCCTTTATCTCCAGCAGAGCGGCCCAGTTAGTGAAGGGGATGATGGGAGATAATGGCCGCTCTCTGAACAATGACTGATGAACTGTAGCGCCGTTGTGGAGCCGAGTGTCGCAGCTACTCGTGCATGTGAGCGGAGAGCTGCACGCCGTTTTCCCAGAGCTGCAGCCGTGAGGCTCACGACGCGTTGAGGTCACGTGGTGAGATTCAGGACAACAGAGCTCCTCTGGTCCAGTTTAAAGGCTCACACACATCCGTCCAACCGTCTCCACATGAGACACATCAAACTGGCTGTTTGGTTTCCCTCTCAAAGCAAAGCATGATGGGAACTCAGCTGAAACCAGACACGGTGAACTTTAGTGTTATGTTACTGAGAAAAGTTGAGTTTTTCCTCTAAACACAAAATCTGTGTCCTCCTCTGGACTTAATTTTAAATTTTAAACATAAAAAAATCAAATGAAATTAAGAAAATCACTTTAAAGAATAACTGATAATATTTGTGTTTGTATGAACAGTAATAATAATATTCATGTTGGTTTGATACCAAAGTCACAATCAGTGACGTAAATTATTCAACAGCCTCAGCTGATGTGCTGTTTGGAGGTCAGCAGGTCAAACTGAGGCTTTGACCTCGTTATGATACAGCTGTGAGCATGCTCAGTCTGTGTCACGCACACAGACGCACACAGACACACACAGACACACACAGACAGACGTCCCTGGCTGCAGCTCTCAGCCCATTAGTCGTGTTTAATTATTGATCTTTGTAGAGTCCTGCAGCAGGCAGATGGACTCACACAGTTATGTGTTGTGATGAAGTCATCAGTCAGTGTGTCTGATAATTTGGTTAAGATGATTCATGTTTCTGTGTGAAACAGTCTGATTCACTGATTATTGGTAATAACTGATCAGCTGAAATCATCATGATCAGAAAACACCCAGAACTCACGGTGAATTAGGTTTTTACTTACAGCATCTGTCAATCACAGCGCCATCCAATCCTCAGGTCTGAAGTTTGGAGGTGGGCGGGGCTTCAGTTACAGCTGCACCTTTAAACACAAATAAACAATAATAATTAAAACTGATTCAGTAAAACTATGATCTGTTTAACGAAAATACCGGAATAACCAGAAACAGATATAAACTTATGTTAACTGTTTGGTAACACACTATTAACACACAGACACATTAAAGCACTGATGACGAAGACCAAGATGATGCTTCATGTTTTAAGCATGACAACAACCAAATCATTTCACACACTATTTATTTATTTACTTCTGTGTGTGTGGTGATCAGCTGTTGTTTGTGCCTCAGTCATGTTCAAGTCTCTGCCTCCATCTGCTGGCAACAGACAGACAGACAGGGCCGAACACAGACACACACAGGAAAGCTGCTGTCCATTCTGTGTTCAGTGTCCTCATAGTTAAATCATATTTAATGTTAGAATGAATTCTGCCATAGGAGCTGAGTTTCTAATGATTGTTGTTGATTGTTGTTGACTGACCAACAAACTAACAGCTTTGGATTCCCAAACAGAAACACGAAGGTTTCAGACTGTGTTGGATAAAACAGAAGTGGAGCAGCAGTGGAGAGAGTGCTGCCTTCTGCTGGTCACACTGAACAGTACACGGCCTCCTGACAGGAAATAAATATTTATCAGCTGTTTATTTAAATGGTTCCATTACAGGCTGGTTGATGACAAAAGTTTAGTTCATTCGTTTTTCACAACAAACTTGTGAACCTTTTCAAGTTTTGAGGGAATCACTCTGATTAAATTTATCATTAAAGCTCCATATTTTAACCTCAGAGGTCTTTTATTCTGAAGGTTTGGTATATTTGTGCTTTTAAGAAAGCTTTCATCCATCCATTCATTCATCCATCCATCCATCTTCTCCACTGATCTGTTTCCAGGTCACGCACTGCGACACCGTGCTGCATAAGAATGTGTGTTTTCATGTGATATGTTGTTTCACAGATATCATATTGTTTATGTAGTTTATATAAAATCACTCAGCTGATGGTTCAGTTTATGAATCCGTGTAGAAACAGAACTCACATTTCAGATGGCTCAGTGGAAGAGCTGCTGATCCTCTAACTCCTCTTCCTCATCTTCCTCATCATCCTCTGAAAACAGCGAAACATTAATATGGTTGAATTGCAGTTATAATAGACTTTAGTGGACTGTAGTGGACTTTAGTGGACCATAGTGGACTCTAATGGATTGTAGTGGATTCTAATGGACCGTAGTGGACTGTAGTGGACTTTAGTGAACCGTAGTGGACCGTAGTGGGCCGTAGTGGACCGCAGTGGACCGCAGTGGACTGTAGTGGATCATAGTGGACTCTAATGAATTGTAGTGAATTCTAATGGACCGTAGTGGACTGTAGTGGACTGTAGTGGACCGTAGTGGACTCTAATGGACCATATTGGACTTTAGTGGACCGTAGTGGACTGTAGTGGACTGTAGTGGACTCTAATGGACCGTAGTGGACTCTAATGGACCATAGTGGACTGTAGTGGACTGTAGTGGACCGTAGTGGACTATAGTGGACTGTAGTGGACCATAGTGGACTCGAATGGATTGTAGTGGATTCTAATGGACCGTAGTGGACTGTAGTGGACTTTAGTGGACTGTAGTGGACCGTAGTGGGCCGTAGTGGACCGCAGTGGACCGTAGTGGACTATAGTGGACTGTAGTGGACCATAGTGGACTCTAATGGATTGTAGTGGATTCTAATGGACTGTAGTGGACTGTAGTGGACTGTAGTGGACTGTAGTGAACTTTAGTGGACTGTAGTGGACTTTAGTGAACCGTAGTGGACCGTAGTGGGCCGTAGTGGACCGCAGTGGACCGCAGTGGACTGTAGTGGATCATAGTGGACTCTAATGAATTGTAGTGAATTCTAATGGACTTTAGTGAACCGTAGTGGACCGTAGTGGGCCGTAGTGGACCGCAGTGGACCGCAGTGGACTGTAGTGGATCATAGTGGACTCTAATGAATTGTAGTGAATTCTAATGGACCGTAGTGGACTGTAGTGGACTGTAGTGGACCGTAGTGGACTCTAATGGACCATATTGGACTTTAGTGGACCGTAGTGGACTGTAGTGGACTGTAGTGGACTCTAATGGACCGTAGTGGACTCTAATGGACCATAGTGGACTGTAGTGGACTGTAGTGGACCGTAGTGGACTATAGTGGACTGTAGTGGACCATAGTGGACTCGAATGGATTGTAGTGGATTCTAATGGACCGTAGTGGACTGTAGTGGACTTTAGTGGACTGTAGTGGACCGTAGTGGGCCGTAGTGGACCGCAGTGGACCGTAGTGGACTATAGTGGACTGTAGTGGACCATAGTGGACTCTAATGGATTGTAGTGGATTCTAATGGACTGTAGTGGACTGTAGTGGACTGTAGTGGACTGTAGTGAACTTTAGTGGACTGTAGTGGACTTTAGTGAACCGTAGTGGACTCTGCAGCCTCTCGGTGTCACAGCAGGACTCCAGCCAGTCTCAGTCTTCCATCAGTTTAAATCTGAACCCCAAAGAAACCCAAAAACTGGTCCAAGACTCAAGAAGTGTGTGTCTGTGTGTGTATTCAGGTGAGACACTGAATTGTATCATGGAAATGTTGTTTGTTATTTTACTGACTGAATAAAGAGCTTTAAATGTCGTTAAAGTTCTCGGAGGAGAAAAGTTGAATCAAAAGTTTTACATTTTAAACAAAAGAAGCTGCTGTTTTTCAGAATAAAAGTCTGAAAAAACCCTCCTGCGTACATGTGATGCAGATGGAGGAAAACAAACACATGTTCATTGTGTGTCTGTGTGTGTCTCCAGTTGACCTTTCCACTCATGAATTTCACCCACATGTGAAAGTTTTCAATAATTTAAAAGGCCTGATACCCTCAGTGTGTGTGTGGTGTTGTCTGTCTCTCTCTCTCTCTCTCTCTGTGTTGTGTTGTCTGTCTCTCTCCCCTCTGTGTGTTGTGTTGTCTCTCTCTCTCTCTCCCCTCTGTGTGGTGTTGTCTCTCTCTCTCTCTCCCCTCTGTGTTGTGTTGTCTCTCTCTCTCTCTCCTCTGTGTGTGTTGTCTCTCTCTCTCTCTCTGTGTTGTGTTGTCTGTCTCTCTCTCTCTCTCTCTGTGTTGTGTTGTCTGTCTCTCTCCCCTCTGTGTGTTGTCTCTCTCTCTCCCCTCTGTGTGTGTGTTCTCTCTCTCTCTCTCTCTGTGTGTTGTGTTGTCTGTCTCTCTCTCTCTCTCTGTGTTGTGTTGTCTCTCTCTCTCTCTCCCCTCAGTGTGTGTTGTCTCTCTCTCTCTCTCTGTGTTGTGTTGTCTCTCTCTCTCTCTCCCCTCTGTGTGTGTTGTCTCTCTCTCTCTCTCTCTGTTGTGTTGTCTGTCTCTCTCTCTCTCTGTGTGTTGTGTTGTCTGTCTCTCTCTCTCTCCCCTCTGTGTGTGTTGTCTCTCTCTCTCTCTCCCCTCTGTGTTGTGTTGTCTCTCTCTCTCTCTCCCCTCTGTGTTGTGTTGTCTCTCTCTCTCTCCCCTCTGTGTGTTGTTGTCTCTCTCTCTCTCTCCCCTCTGTGTGTGTTGTCTCTCTCTCTCTCTCTCCCCTCTGTGTGTGTGTTGTCTCTCTCTCTCCCCTCTGTGTGTGTTGTCTCTCTCTCTCCCCTCTGTGTTGTGTTGTCTCTCTCTCTCTCTCCCCTCTGTTGTGTTGTCTCTCTCTCTCTCTCCCCTCTGTGTGTGTTGTCTCTCTCTCTCTCTCTCCCCTCTGTGTGTGTGTTGTCTCTCTCTCTCCCCTCTGTGTGTGTTGTCTCTCTCTCTCCCCTCTGTGTTGTTGTCTCTCTCTCTCCCCCCTCTGTGCGTGTTGTCTCTCTCTCTCCCCTCTGTGTTGTGTTGTCTCTCTCTCTCTCTCTCCCCTCTGTGTTGTGTTGTCTCTCTCTCTCTCTCCCCTCTGTTGTGTTGTCTCTCTCTCTCTCCCCCCTCTGTGTTGTCTCTCTCTCTCTCCCCTCTGTGTGTGTGTTGTCTCTCTCTCTCCCCTCTGTGTTGTTGCCTCTCTCTCTCCCCTCTGTTGTGTTGTCTCTCTCTCTCTCTCCCCTCTGTGTTGTGTTGTCTCTCTCTCTCTCTCTCCCCTCTGTGTTGTGTATATAAATGCAGCCTGTGATTGTGAGTCTGCAGACAAAGACAGAGCAGCTTTTGTTCTTCCATCTCTCTCTCTCTCACACTCTCACACACACACACACACACACACACACACACACACACACACACACTCACGCAGATCTGCAGCTCCTGAAATGGCGGCTGCAGGAACAGGCTGGGCGGGAGGACAGGAACACCCGGAGCGGAGCAAGCTCAGGCTGGATCCGGATTCTGAGCTGAGTCCTGCACAGTGTCAGCACTCCGTTTCTGCAGGATTGTTTCATTTTCTTTTTGAATTGTGATGAAGTGACGCAGTGAAGTTTTTTCGTGGCCTCTGCATGTTTTTAAATTGATTTAAAATGTGTTTTCAGTTGTTGTCATAAACAGCCTCTCAGTAGGAATTGTGTGAGAGAACAGAAACTAAGAGAAATTAAACTAAAATGAACTGCACCAAGAAAAGACATAATGTAGAATGAACTGAATCAAGCTAAATTATAATAACATAATTTCATCTAAATTAACTCTAAACTACACTAAGTTTAAAAAAAAGTGCATCTGAAAATAGTCGACCGTTAAATGAAGCCAAGCTAAACGTGAGACCAAACTGGGATAAACTTGCTGACCGTCTCTCATCTGTCTGATCTGAAAGATGCTTCCAGATCGGACACTGCTGAACTTTGTCTGAAGGACATTTTCACTCTTTTAGGTTCTTCTCTTCATTCCAATGATCACATATTTTTCTGCTGTCTAATATGAGGAAATGAAAGTTGCTCATAACGTGTAACTGCAGAAATCAGGAAACAAACAGGTTCATACAGTTTCTAATGCAGCCGTGACAGTGAACACGTCTCTGCAGCTCCTGTATGATACTTCGGGGACTTTCCCTCTTATTTAAACGACAGGTTTAATGAAAAACACTTCTCTGACTGGTGGAGGGGCAGAAAGATCTTCTTCTTCAGGAAGACGAAGGTTTGAATCTCCTGGAAGTTTCCAGGAACTGATTCAGCCAAACAGACTTCAACAAACATGAAGAGACATGATGATCCATCTATCACCGTCAGAGAAAAAACACACACACACACACACACAGACACCCTTTTCCATAATGACCAGTAAGCCTGCGTTTCTAAAAATACAGGACTCGCCCTCGGAGACTCTGGGGAGCAGTCACTCCCTGCTGGAGGCTTTTTGGTGGCTGGAGGTTTGAAAAGTTTCCCCTCAGACCATACATGGAGTCCTGACTGCAGGAGGAGGGCCTGATGGAGGCGAAAGGAAGTGGCTGAGAGAAACACACAAACACACAACAGCTACTGTGTAAAGCACATTTTCTCATTTTGTTCAAACATTTGGAAATAAGTGATAGATGATGCACCACCCCCCTCACCAACAGGTCACAAAGCTGCCGATCAGGTCTGATCTCCAGCAGGCTCTCAAACATGTCAGCTGGCCAGCGTCGCTCTGTACACTTCCTGTTTTTCTCAGCAGCTTCACAATCAGCCTAAAAAAACAGAAGCAGGAAAATCTCCAGCGAGGCGTTTGAGGCCTGACTGTGAATCTGAGGAGGACCTGATCCAGAGCCATGGGGACATCCATCTATCCATCTTCTCCTCGGATCTGTTTCTGGAGCCATTCCCAGCTCACCCTGGACAGGTCTGCAGACAGACCTACAGACAGTTTAGAGTCACCAATGAACCCAAACAGAACGTCTCTGGAGGCCCCAGGCTGGGAATCGAACCAGGACCTTCAGAGAGAACCGCTGTGACACCGCGCTGCCCCCATTCTGACATCATTCTGACATTTTACACATTAATACAATGTAACGAAGGTCTGCAGCTGTCCTAGACCAAGATGGCTGAACCCAGAGGGATTTTCTCATCGCGCTGGAAAGTTCCAGTTGCCTGGTGACGCTGACTTCACGCAAGTTTTAACTAAGATCAAGGATGAATGACTCCAACGTTCAGACGAGCGTTTTAGCTCAGAATTAGAAAACATCACATGACCATCACCTGCACTGAGCAGCAGCGTAAACAGGAAGCAGCTGGTCAGCTCCGTGTTGCTTCTCTGCACTCAGGAGAACAAACAAAAGAGTTCAAAATGAAAATTAAAAGTTCATTACATGAACAATCTGTGGGGGGCTTTGCTACATGCTAACATTAGCATGGCGCCAGCCCCTTTAAGACACTGCTGATCAATAAACATGAGTTTACCCTTCAGGGACCGTGGACGCCCAGACCCAGATCTGGATCATCATGGTGGACACAGAGCAAAGGTCAGAAGGTCGATGACATCATTCAACAAACTGCTGCTACAGCTCCACCTCCGAGTCTGAACGAATCAATCCACACACACACACACACACACACAGTCAGATCAGGAAGGGTGGGTGGGTGGGGGGGGGGTAATCTGAGATGCATTTCCTGAGCCTCATGAGCAGCAGACGGGAGGTGGTTTCCACTCTGGGTCCTAAAGTCCATCAGAATCACAAAGAAGACACCTTCACCCTAACCCTCGCCTTTAATTGTCCTCATCACCTACACCCCCCTCCCTCTCCCCCTCCCCCGGGGGTCTGCAACTTTTACGATAGGGAGCCATTTTTTGGATGACATTTATTGTTGTTATATAATTTCCCTCCAAGTATCAAACAGCCGGGTGATAGAAAATTAATCTGTCCATAATTGAACTTGTATTATCTTTTTTTTTTTTTTTAAACCAATGGCCCCGCCCCCTAATCCCTCAGCTGCTTCCTGATCTACTTTATTCTGAATGGGAACATCATTTCAAAAATGGACTTCATGTTGAATTGAAGACTTGAGGAAATCTGACACGGATCAGCAGAGTCTGCTCTGTCTAATCCGTGTAAACTTTTCTTTTCTCCCGACGTTCCTCTGTCTTTTTCTTTTTCACCAACGAGGTCACATGTCTGCCGCACCAGAACCCGACACAAGCTGTTTTTGGGGAGGGAGGCTTTCCGGCTCAACGCTCAGACTCCATCTGATGATCAAACCATTTCAGGTGCTGTGAAGGAGCAGTCATCTATCTGTTCAAGAATGAACCTTTCAGATGAGCAGAAACTTCACTCTGGATCTGTTCTGCTAATCAGCCAGCCTGTTCAGGACCGGACCATCTTCAGGTCTCATCAGTCTGACAGCACACCCGACAAAAACAAGGACAGGCATCCAAGATGGTGGCAGTTTGTCTCTGAACTGGGACACCAAGTCCCCGTGGTCCCTGCAGACTGACTGCAATGGGGGGGGGGTTAATTAGATCTATGTGCAGCACAGACAGATCTGGATCTTGGTGGTTCTGGTTCTCCCTCTCTCAGGTCTATGCAGGATTTAAGGACAGCCCCAGTGCTGTGACCTTTGACCTTTGGCTCTTCATCATCTCACTTGGTTAATTTATATTCCCCATCTGTATTTATGTCTCTCAGCGTAGACCTCTATTCAGTAATACGAACAAATATCTGTTTTTATTCCATTAATGCAGAAATGTCATCACTAAACTCAGATTTATGAAACACGAGTCTGTTCTTACCAACATATTATTACTATTATTGTTAATGTTGTTATCATCAGACAGAAATCATGGACACCAGGTAATCAGTCAGTGGTCATAATGTTAGGCTGATCAGTTCCTGTGAGGGGCAGCAGGGGATTCTGGGAAACTGACTCTCCTTTACGCTCAGAAAACACACAGCTCATCAATAGACAGAAAAAGTGCCTGTCACAAAAACACAACTGAAGACCTGCAGCATCGCTTCACTTTCTCCTTTTGATCATTTTGCATCTTTGTGAAAAGCTGATGTGTGAATTTGTGTTAGTAGCTAAATTTTAAAAGCGACACACCAAACAGAAGACATCCATCGATTAGCTTCTGAAATAGACATCAACTTTTCCAAGTCCAAAACATTCAGAGTCCAGGAGAGCTCTGGACCTGAAGGCCTCAGTCCGGTTTGACCTCCGACTGCTGGGTGATCTTCGAGCTGTGATACGTCCAGCCCGACGTTTGCTGCCGTCTCTGCAGGGGACCTGGACAGGTGACAGGTGTGTGTCTGTGCTCTGAGACACACAACAAAAGAAAAGAGGCGAAAATGTGTGCGTTTGCTTCACCCACAGCCAGAGCTGAACCCCAGCAGCTCTGCTCAAGAAGAAGAGGACGGCCTGCAGCTGCCATCTTGAGTCATTTCACAGACGTTCCAGCATCACATGGAAGCCGAGTGTGACCGCCATAGAGCCGATGAGCAAGGCAGCGGTCAGCTGGTGTGGGTCTGACCCTCCTTCACATGGAGCGCCCTCTGCTGGACTCGGCCAATCAGAGCTCATTCAGAGGACACTGCAGATTTGCAGCCCCTCCCACCCCAGCACTGGCAGCGGATCTCCATGGCGACAAGCCCAGATTGTCGGTCACCACAGTGTGAGGTCAGTGTTTCCATGGTGATGGAACAGATGAACGGTAATCTGTCCTTGTTTTTGCACCGTGGAAACAGGACGGGAGGGGGCGGAGTCGTGAGCATGTGTTAGCATGTGTGTGATCTCACTGAGTAAAGCTGCAGCCCCCCCCCATGCACTGCAGATCAAAAGGCTGAGCTGAAACAAACACACAAACCAACCAACCAAAGAACAACAACAACCGGAAGGACACCAAAGGACAGACAGCTGCAACCAGGGGACATGTTTTAATGTGGGGGGGGGGCAGATGGAGATGCTGTTCCTTTAGTCCTCCACTAGATGCTCATAAAGAGTCAATTCCTGCTGATCGGGTGATTGATGAGGGCAGGGACACGGAGGGGGGGGGGGCTTCACCCCCCCCCCATGAATCCTGGTGAACGCGGCAGCAGAGCCCCTCCCCCTTCCTCTCTGCTCCTGTGATGTCACGTGTGTGTGTGTGTGTGTGTGTGTGTGTGGGGGGGGGGGGGGTCGGGCCCCCACCGTGCTGAGGAGCTGCAGGTTTCCTGTGAGGAGAAAACGTGCAGCGGCTGCACATCAACACCAGCTGCACATTCATCATCTTTTTTTGCCCCCCCTCCTGGCATCTTTCAAACAGAGCCGAGGCTCCTGATTGGTGGGCTGGAGGGCTCAGTGTGAGGTGTGAGGGGGCGGGCAGCAGCAGCCAATCCCTTTTTCTTTTTTAAAACCCACCATAAACCCCCACCCTCTGAGAGTTAAATCTGCCCCCCCTCCCCTTTCTCATGGAGAAGAGCAGCAGCAAGGCTTTGTGCTGCTCACACAATGGACTCCCCCCCCCGCAGATCTGCGGTTGCAGTGCAGCAGCCTGAACTGCAGCTTCTACGCTCACAGCTATAAATAACTCGGCAGCCATCTTCTCTTGTTTTCTGTGTTGTTGTTCTAAGCCTGATGAGAAGAGGAAGTGGGGGAGGGACACGACTGCTGAGATCAGCTGAAGGCCTCAGATCTGTTGAAACCAATAAAACGAACAGTGGTTAGTGAGCACACACTGACCCGTCAGCAGTTCAGCTGCATTGTGGGTGTTGTAGGCTGCAGTGAGTGTGGGGGACTCAGCCCAGTTGTAGGTCCTTGCATCAGGATTAAGTTCTACAGCTATTTAATCCAGCCTTTATGAGCTTTGAGTGTTAGACTGACCAGGAACCAGAACCAGAACGGTCTGGACTCAGACCACAGAGACCTGATCCAGGAAGTGAGTTTGAGACGGTGAAAGAAAATATAATTTAAAGAACATCTGTGTTAGAATTTAGTCTAATGTGTCATATAGAGGTAAAAAAAATAGAATTAACAAAAAAAAAAAAAAAAAAAGAAAAAAGAAAAAAAAGAACTTAACTCAAGATTTTTATTCACCATAAATTCAGTTAGTGCTGACTGACGCGTTCACGTCTACGCCTTAAACACCAAAATACAGATCCAAAAATGCATTTCCAGGAAGAAACTCAAGCTATATAAACTAAACAGCCAGGCTAGCCCCCCCCTGCTGGAAGGAGCCTCAGGATATCATCACTGTTTCCAGGGGACGTTAAAAAGTGACAAATCTGTTGAGATGACGGCTTGTTCAGTGAACACGGATGTGCAATAACATGTTATAGTAACAGAGTAATAACATAAGGCATGTTACTGTGGAACCTCATGACATCACAACATGTAATAAACATGTTACGCACTGTGACATGTATTATAACATTTAACAACATGTTTGATAGCACGTTACACAACAATGTATGTGATGACCCATTTTACCAAACAACAACACAACACATTATTATAACATGATAATACCGTGGTGTGTTATAACGGGTAATCATGAGCATTGGAACGTGTTAAAATAATGTTATAGTACATCTGTGTGTGTGTAGACTCTCTGGGCTGCCATAGAAATTACAACTTTAAGTGGAATCTTTCTTCTTGAGTACAACTTTTTATTGTGAGTCACATGATCATGACGTCGAGCTGAGAGGAAGTGACGGTGTCCAGATCAGCTGATTTTTTTTGATAAAGACATGTTTGCCCTCGACATGTTGGTCCTCTCATCTTTAAATATCCCATGCTCCTTCTGAGGAAGAGGATGAACTGGAAACCCTAACCTAACCCCTTTACCACCACAGGAACCTTGCAAAAGAAAACAACCCAGCAGCTGGATGATAATGGATAACCTTCAGGCTGCTGTCACATGTAGTGGCCTGTGGAGGAACTGGTTCTTAGGTAAACCTGGATCAGACTGAAAACCTGGCTGATGTGCTGCGAGGAGCAGAAGGAGTTTCTGTCTGTGGGAGGTGAAGGAATGATGGCGAACGGACGAGGAGGCATTCTTCTACTTCGTCATCAACAAACTGGAAGAAACAGAAACACTGTTAATCTGATGAGTTTAGATTAGCATCAACACTGCACAGCTAGCTAGCAGGAGAGCAGACCAGAGACCGAATATTTCATCCCTGCTCAGTGGCCTTCAGTACTTCCTGGATTCAGAGCGTCCATGACTCACTTGAAATTGTCTTTGTCCTGCAGGTTGAGCACCAGGCTGTCAGCGTTGAGGTACACCTTGTTTTGAGACTGCGCCATCTGCAGGTGAAACACATGAAGGTGGAGAGTTCAGGGTTGCTGCCGAGCACAATGAGAACATTGTCAGAATGTTGACACTGAGCTGATTCAGTGGGAGCTGCTGAGGTCCGTTCACCATCCACACAGGAAACACACACACCATCACAACAATGGCGACGCCTGGCCTGGACCGCACGATGTGATCCACCGATACAGAGCTGAGATCATTTAATCATTGCATGAACATGAGCTGTCATTTATTCTTCTATGAATAATAAATCAGGCCATTCAGACTGAACTCTGGACTGAATGCAGAGGATTAACATGCTGGTTTATTTTGAGGTCAGTGATTAGCAAGTGATAGCATAACCGTTAGCCCTGACTAAGTCTGAAGGTCAGTTTGGCTCTGAGGGAAACACATTAGCCTCCATTAACCTCTTGGCATTTAAGGAAGGTTCTATAGCTACATTTTAAAGGTCCATATTTTGAAATGTTAATCCATCAGAAGATATATTTGTAGTTTTAAGAACCAAAAACCTTCTCAGCAGTTTTATATCTCCCTCTCAGACTTCTCTCTGTACTGAACAACAGGTTTCTGAGAGTAAAAAAAAAAAAAAAAGAGAGAACAGATTTCAGGAGAACACTAAGAGAAACCAAAACCTGTGAAGTTGGTTGGTTGGTCCAAGTGGGTGTGGCTGAGCGAGGCAACGGTTTAGTGATGTAAAGTTCCAGAAGTTCTGACGGCCTCAACCTGATTACGGATCAGAGACCAGGTATGGACCTTTACTGTTTCCCTTTAGACCGTTTAAAGTTTAAACTTTGGGCATAAGGCTGAAAATAGTTTTAACCTTAATGCGATTCTTTTGGTTGAAAACGTCTAAACCTTGAACTGACTCATTAATGGTTCCTGTCAAATTCATGGTCATTTGATGCCACCTGGTGGACATCTCCACCCTCTGCAGTCCATCCAGGACAATGGAGTGTCGGGACATCCTAAACACTGAAGACGGGAGGGGGGAGCAAAAATAAAGATACTGTAAGCAGCATCCACCATCAACTGCTGCGTTGCTATGCCGTTGCTGGGAGACCTGTCAAAGCTGTAACATGTATCAAAGCAATCAAATCACACATTATGAAAAAGTTTCTGACGAGGCAATCTGAACTGATTTGATTGGCTGAGCAGAAAGCTGCAACCAGAATGCTCAGACAGCTCATCTGCAGACATCCCAACCCTCTGCAAGAGCGCAGAGTGGCTGTGTGCGCGTGTAATTGATCATGTGCGCATATGAGAGAGCTAGCGTGCGTATGTCTATGTGTGACTGACAGGAAAAATGTGTAATTTATCTGACCTGTTAAAGTAAAATGGATCAGAGTCAGATCTGGACCGGACCAACTCGAGTCCACAAGGAGGACGAACACATCCTGTTTAACAGTTGTGTACTCTGATGTGATCATGTTTTTTCTGACTGGTCACACTAAAGTCTGCTCAGAATTTCCTACCTGGATCCTTAGAAAAATGAAAGCCTCAGGTTCAAGTTTTTACCGTCTTGGCGATGTTCTGCGCTGCCCGGATTTTCCTGAGTTTCAGGTAGCCTGGGTTCTTCGTCACAGCCTCGCCCAGCTGCAGACAGACACATTAAAACTGTTAGTGTGTTCTCAGGAGGCTACAGTTACACACCCAGAGAAAACCAAGTGTGCAGCCTGAGGCTGATCGGCAGCGAGCCGAGCTACTCTGAAACTGCAGATCATGTCTGGGCTGTGACAACATCAATCATTGGGAGGGTCAAAGCCGCGGGCGTGTCGCTGTTCTGCTTTCATGCTGTCACGCACGTTTACTGGCAGAGAAAGTCATTACTGCATATTTGGATGAAGTGTTTGTTTAAGAGCCTGTTATTTCGCTCCACGGTAAGTTCACCACAGGATTTTATCTGAGCTGCAGATCAGGAGGCTGTTCCCAGGACGTCATTAATTAATGGCGATCAGTCTGCTGTAAATCTGTTTAACACGGTGAAGCTGTTGGAAGAACATGGGAGCAAAAAAATTCAGCTAGTCACTCCGTAACTACAGCTTTCACTCATTAGACATACTTACTGTCACTGTGGGAGGAGGCCAAGAGACAGTGAAACCTGATCAGGTCTGCCACAGACGGAGACAAATAACATTTCACACCTATAAATCATTTAGAGTTGCTCGATAATCAGCATGTAGAGCAGATCTTTAGCGACACTGTTAGAAGAGACAAGAGTCCAGGATGGAGAATTGACCTCTCAGAGACTCTGAAACACTGCAGGATGTTTTATTTTGAAAACTCTAGCATTGGGTTTCTCTACTACCAGGAGGCGACTCCACTGGTTTAGAAAATGAATCAGTAAGTGTTTTTACTTGTTTTTATCTGCTGTAAAGTGTTTTGATTGTGTTGGGATGTTTTTTAAGTTTTATGTGTTTTTCATTTTGTCCTGAGCTGTGACAAAAGAGGAATTTAATTTATCTATCTAAAATGTCCCTCCTCCTTCACAGTAAACATATTCTTGATGAGTTTATGGTCTCAGTCTCTAGTTCAACACAACATGTTCATTTTTTAAATGATGCTCTATTTAGAGGTAAACAGCCCACGAAGGAGGGAAGGGGTTAAGGGGCGGGGCTACTGAGACGACTGACAGACTGTACCACTTGATAAGGATAGAGGATAGAGTACAGAACATTAAGCTGTGGAGCATCATGAATGAGGAAGCAGCTGGAGGAGCTCAGCTGTAGACAGCAGGACAGTTAACAGGACTGTGTGTGTGAGTGTGTCAACATGGATGGAGGAAACTCACCATCTTGGCAGCCTGAGCTTCTCCCTCGGCCTGGATGATCTTCTGTCTCTGGTCCTGTTTGGCCTTTTCCACGTAGAACTGAGCTCGCTGCGCCTCCTGCTGAGCTGAAGAGGAACCAACACACACCGGGGTCACATTATAGCTGAGCCTCCCAATGAATCAAAACCAATCACAGAACAATAACTTAGCTGTGGGAGCAAGTAAATGATGATTGATTTTATGACTATTACTTTGAACTCTGCAGACTCAGGGTAAACAGCTGATGGCATTTAGACACCGGGGCTCCTGATTGGACGTACCGACTTGTTTGGCCTCCACAGCTGCTGTGTACTCGCGACTGAAGCTGAGCTCTGTGATGGCCACGTCATCCAGGATGATGTTGAAGTCTTTGGCCCGTTCGAACAGCTCACGGCGGATCAGCAGGGACACCTAGAGGTGGGGGGCATGTAGATCAGCCCTGCTTCTTCAGATTCAGCCCTCTAGGGCAGCGGTCCCCAACCTTTTTTGTGCCACGGACCGGTTTAATGTCAGACAATATTTCCACAGACCAGCCTTTAAGGTGTGGCGTATAAATGCAAAAAAATAAAATGATACGATCGGCATAAAAACTGTGCTATTTTCTAAATGTCATAATAAACGTGAATCCACTGTGCACTTGTACGGAACTTTATTAGCAGCGTCATCGTAACATCCTCTCTGCCCCCTGACCCCGAACCTAAATGCAGCTTTCTTTTTCATGGAAGTCACAGGCTCTTCTTCTGTCTCCTCACTGGGCCTTTTCCCCTTCACAAAGAAACTATCCTTTTTCTAATCATTTCGCTAGCTTGTGGGTTTAATTTTAGCGGTAACGTATCACATGACCGAGACAAGCTCAAGAGTGAGTCACAGACGGATGTAACAGAGAAAATCCGGTCATTTTTCAAAATAAAACATAGCTCAGATTCAGATAATAAATAAAACATAAGTAATGTATGTTATTTATTCTTTCTGTGCGGCCCGGTTCAAAAGACCCACGGACCGGTACTGGTCCGCGGCCCGGGGGTTGGGGACCGCTGCTCTAGGGGACTGACTGATGATCAGAGCAGCATGAGCAGCCATCTCTGCAGGAGGATGATGACCTGCAGACTCAGGACTGAAAAGCCCCTGTGCTGCCTGCCTAATTCAAAGTGTCCTTCAGAAAATTAAGGGAATCAAGTTCTGATTCTCTCCCAAACACTTGATTTGTGAAAATTGTTTCCCAAACAACAAACTAACCAAAGATGTTTCACCTACAATTTGCAAATTGTCACATTAGAGAATGCAGAACTTTATTAATTAAATAAACGTTTTCTGATTGATTTTCTGTCAAACATTCACAGCAAACCCTTTGCTGTCTCTAGTTTACTTTCATGTCTTTTCTTACAGCCAAAGGTAAACAGGTAAAACAATGTATAAGTGAGAAGTTACTAGTTATTATTGTCCATATTCTGTATGTTATTCAATTTAATTTCAGACCAGTGTTTCATTTCACACATGAAGTCATCTATTGTCAGTGTTTCACAAATCAAAGTGAACTCATAATAAATGCTGTCACCAGCCATGTTACTATACTTACAGATAATGTGCGAGTACCTGACCTCTGTGCATGTGTGTGTGTGTACCTGTGCCCTCTGTGTGATGAGCTGTGAGGCGTTGAACTTGGCGACCACACTCTTCAGCACCTCATTGACGATGGAGGGCAGGACACGCTCGTCGTAGTCCTGTCCCAGCTGCTGGTAGAGGGTGGGAAGATTGGAGGCCAGCGGCCGCGACAGAACCCGCAGAGAGATGTTCACCATCTGAAGGTCTGAGAGGAGAGAGGGGTGAAGCTAACTCTGCATTGAAATCCTCATCTTCGTGAAAATGTCTGTCACAGAACCAGGATCTTTGTCTGGGGGATCTCATGGTTGAAACACAAACTAAGTGATGAACAATTTAGATCAGTCTGATTATTGTTTTACAAGAACATATTGAACAGAGTCTGTATTGAGTGACTTGATATAATTGGCTGAATTTGTGCGGATTCTGAACGGTGATTTTTTTTTAATGACACTTTGTACGTACAGAAAAGCTTAATCCAGTTCAGAAAGGGTAGAACTGCAGTTGGAGATAGACAACTGTGTTACAGCTGAGCCGGGCCAAACTGGACTTTAAAGTAGCTTTATTTAGAAGGAAGAACAGAATTCTGAGCTGTTCCAGAGGCAGCAGATATTCTAACATATGTGAACCATCCACTCAATTCAAGTTTACAGTGTCCAACTACATGTTTCCAGTAGCTTTCCTGAGCTTTTTAAGAGTGAACTGAATGTCTCACCTTTGCTTCCAGTAAGCGAGGAGATCTTTCTCGGTCTGGCTCGGATGTCGTAGATGATGGGATACTGAAACCAGGGTATCCTGAGTGAGGACGACCACACACAGTTACAGAGCAGGACGCTGTTTCAACAGTTCACTGTTGTCCATGAAAACTCTCCCCTCAAATATGAACATCTGATTACTGAACCAAAACTGGTCCCAGAAATCTCGGGCCCGTCCAGATTCTGTGTGTGGAAATTATAATCTGCAGCTAATAATCACAATTACATCATACATCTGCAACTGATAGTGTTGCTGTGGTCACTGTGTGTGTGCGTGTCTTTTGGGGGTGGGGGGTTGCCCACCTAAAGTGGAGTCCCTCAGTGAGCACTGTGTCCATCTGCATCCCTCCAATCCTGTTGAAGATGATCGCTCTTTGTCCTCCTTCAACTGTAGACAGCACAATATCCGTCATTTCAGTGCTGACAAGAACATTGTAACTACACACAGCCAAAACACTTCCTGTCATTACTGTGTCAGAATAAACGCACAACTTTTAGTCACAGTATGATGAGCTGACACACGAGCAGACAGGATGTGATATCATGGACGGGCAGCCAATGAGACAGTCTGGATGGAGAGTACAGTACCTGTGTATGTGGCTTCCTTCACTCCGTAGGCCAGAGCTCCGGCACCAATCAGCAGTTTGACACCGAGTCCTGCACCTCGAGGCCCCGATGACATCCTGCCGGCAATCTGCCGCAGCTGCTGCAGAAAGTTCTGAAACACAAACAGACCATCAACAAATGAGTGAAGCAGCACAACACAACACAACACAAAGTGTGCTGACAAATCTACACAGTTCTGCTCCAAACTGACCCTCTGAGGTTAAACTGCTGTGCTCAGACCTGACACTGACTGACCTTCACACAGGGCCACAGTGAGGGGCCACAGTGAAGGGCCACAGTGAGGGGCCTCAGTGAGGGGCCTCAGTGAGGGACCACAGTGAGGGGCCTCAGTGAGGGACCACAGTGAGGGGCCTCAGTGAGGGACCACAGTGAGGGGCCTCAGTGAGGGGTCACAGTGAAGGACCACAGTGAGGGACCACAGTTACACACACACACTAACTAACCAAGCAATCAATCAATCAAAGAGTCACACACCAGCTAAACACAGATACACACTCGAACTGCACACAGACACACTAACCAAAGAGACACACACCAGCTACAGCACTGACACTCAAGTTTAGCTTAGCCTAGCCTAGCTGAGCTGAGCTAGCTTATTTAGCTAGGAGCTGATGCAGCGGGCTCACGTGCATCATACGTTATTTTAAAAATACGAAGTGTCACGAGCATCCGTTCAAAGAGCGGGAAACAACAGACGGATTCCCGGGAGTCTGAGAAAGAACCGGAACCGACACGGAGTGTAGAGGCGGCGTGTGGAGGATAAACGGACTTACACCGGGCTCCTTGTTCGCCATGTTCGTCCTCTCCGCCTGTTAGAGGAGCGGCTGAGGAAAAGGGCCAAGGTCACGGGTGATGACGCACTTCCGTCTGCGCGCGGGGTGATGTGGGAAATGTAGGATTCGCTGCCGTCGTACTGGTCGGCGGAGAGAAGTGGGAGTTTGTTGTTTGGTATGTTAAAATAAAAAGACCAACAGGTGAGCTCAAATCGGCAGTTTATAAAAAGTCAGTGTCGAATTTTAATCACATGACTTTCAAATCAAAGTTCTGATTGATTGACGTCAAACTGAAAATCTGTCAAGATAACTAAATATGATGAATGCGATTCAATTATTGTTTAATTAAAAACAATGATAACATCATATCAGATTGTATTATGACAGTTACGGTCAGATAATGGACAAACAGTAAGTAATATGTAATATGATTATTATTGGAATATAACAACTTCATTAAGATGTTGGCTGCTGGCTGGCTGATTTACTGACTGATTACTGACTGATTACTGACTGATTTACTGACTGATTACTGACTGATTTACTGACTGATTACTGACTGATTTACTGACTGATTACTGACTGGATGCTGGCTGATTTACTGACTGATTACTGACTGATTTACTGACTGATTACTGACTGGATGCTGGTTGATTTAATAACTGATTACTGACTGATTTACTGACTGATTAATAACTGATTACTGACTGATTTAATGACTGATTTACTGACTGATTACTGACTGGATGCTGGCAGATTTACTGACTGATTTACTGACTGATTACTGACTGATTACTGACTGATTTACTGACTGATTACTGACTGATTACTGACTGATTTACTGACTGGTTACTGACTGATTTACTGACTGATTACTGACTGATTACTGACTGATTTACTGACTGATTACTGACTGATTACTGACTGATTTACTGACTGATTACTGACTGATTTACTGACTGATTACTGACTGGATGCTGGTTGATTTAATGACTGATTTACTGACTGGATGCTGGCTGATTTACTGACTGATTTACTGACTGACTACTGACTGATTACTGACTGATTTACTGACTGATTACTGACTGATTTACTGACTGATTACTGACTGGATGCTGGTTGATTTAATGACTGATTTACTGACTGATTACTGACTGATTTACTGACTGATTACTGACTGATTTACTGACTGATTACTGACTGGATGCTGGCTGATTTACTGACTGATTACTGACTGATTTACTGACTGGTTACTGACTGATTTACTGACTGATTACTGACTGATTACTGACTGATTTACTGACTGATTACTGACTGATTTACTGACTGATTACTGACTGGATGCTGGGGTGGAAGCTGCAGGTTTTGGGGTATCTCCTCCATCCTTCCGCTCCCGGAGCTGCAGCTGCAGCTGCCTCTGTCGGCCGCCTGCGCAGTTGCAGTCGCTGTGTTCGCAGCTCGTTGATTGGCTGCTGCTCAGTTCCTCCTGAGGAAATCACTCCTTTTATAGTTAACGGAGCGCCGAGCGGCCGTTTTCCGGGTTCACACTCACCCAGCATGTAGAGGAGGCGGACCGCCGGGAGACACCTGGACCACCGAGCCCGGACACACGGATCGATCCGCAGATATCGATCAGCTATCAGTCAAGGTGAGGAGCCGGGGGGGGGGGGGCGCAGGCTGTGCCGCAGGTATGGGAGGGGTCAGGAGGGGGACCAGGTCTGCTCTGGGTGGATCCTGGGCTCGGATCAGACGTGTCAGGTCCTGCAGACCGCCGCTGCTGCAGCAAGGAGAAAAGTCCAGCCTGACTTCGATGTTCAGGGTTCGTCTGCAGACCGGACCAGGTCGATGAGACATCAGCATGGCTCACTGACGACACAACCGTGTGTGTGTGTGTGTGTGTGTGCGCTGCATGGAGGAAGCAGGTAACCTCCATTACAGCAGCTGAGAGGCCTGTCAGGTCTGAGCAGCTGAGGAAGTTACCAACCAACAAAAAGAAACTTTATCCCAAACAAACCGAAGGAGAAGCTACGGAGCACAGTCTGAGATCAGTTGTTGAGCAGTGTTGTGTTGTTGTGTGTTGTCTGCTGAACCATCATGTCTCAGACTTCAGGCACGCTCAGTGTGAATGTGTGAGGATACAGGAAGCTGCTGAACCTCATGTATCCGGGACAGTTTAGCTTTTAGCCTCATTCACAGCAGCAACATTAAAGATGTTCAGGTGGGCTGGACCTGGGGGCGTGGTTAACGTGGAGTCTGCTTTGACGTGACATCACAAAGGTCTTAACCTTAGTCCATTGTCTGTTGAGGAACTTTTTTTTGCTGAAGCTAACCAGTGACCATAATTGTAGTAACCACGGTGATGAAGGGAGCGTCACCACGCTTGGTACCATCTGCAAATTTATGACTGTAACCATGACAACCGAGCTCCAGTACACCTGCCCCTACAGGGAGGCCGTTTCAGGAGGGACCGCTGCTGCTAACGGCCTCGCCATAAAGCACACGGGATTCAAGTGCTGATGGCGCGTTAACATGGCCGACTCTTCCACCAGGGCGCCAAAAAAGCCTAATCCATAATCAGTGTGATAACAATGAATTGTTTGCATCAACAGAGAACCTGAACGAATGTTTGAGTTTCCCACTGACTCTTAAACATTTCAGGAAATCTCGTCCCTTTGGGATGCTGTCAGGAGGAGGACACGTTCAAGTTTTATTTCCTGTAATGCACCTTTATTTACCACCATAGAAGAGGAAACTAAAGACACTCAGAAAAAACTTAAAAAGATGAAATTAGATGGAATCAAAAGAAGTGTTTTTTCTGTATTTGTGTTTGTAAACGATGAAGATCTTTCCTCACCTTAACTGACCTTTAGTCTGAGGCAGGTCAATCGTTGTTTGTGGTCACAGAGTGTACGTCTGTGTTTTGTGGTGTTTTTCTGTTTCTCCCTGCTGAAACTCAGACACTCAGTTTATGGGAAATAAAGACATCGTCTTCTCTTATTTTTGAACCCAAACGCTTTTGTGTGTTGTTTTTTTTTGTGCTGCTGTTGTGCGAACAGATTACCTGACCTAAGCTCAGTCTGCTTTACTTCCTCTGTTTTAAATTTAGCCCAAACTTTCAGAGACTTCATCACTTCCTCTTCTCATGTTTTGTGATGAGAAGACTCTGCTTCAAGTTCAGTTTGCAACGCCACCGCAGAGCGCCAACCGTCTGTCTGTGTTAGTGTGTTTTCGCCCCACTCAGGCGGGTTGATGTCAGCGCCAACCGTCTGTCTGTTAGTGTGTTTTCGCCCCACTCAGGCGGGTTGATGTCAGCGCCAACCCTCAGTGATGTAATCAGTCTGAGAGCTGTCTGTATGACAACAGAACAACAACTGCTCGACAGCACTACAAAACAGACCCCCCTCCCTCTGCCTTTAAAGCTTCAGGCTTTAGAAACACAAGCTGTTTAGTCACCGAGCTAATGAATGAGGGAGGAGGAACATTTTCCCATGGACTTCAACAACATGCAATACCAGTGGAGTCGCCCTGACAGCTCAGTAGATAGGATGAAGCTTTAGGACTGCCGCCGGGGTTCAGACCACATGGACCTATAACTGTTTGTTGTGTGTCGACAGGATGGGGAACCTGATTAAAGTGCTAACCAGAGACATTGACAACAATGGTGGAAACTTCTTCCTGGACTTTGAGAGTAAGATTCACACACACACACACACACACACACACACACATTTTGATTTTACTGGGGTCCTGGAGGAACTCCTCAGAGACCTCTGCAGGTCCCTAAACCCGTCAGTCACAGTGTGAGTTCAGAAAACACGAACAGCTCTGATCTGCAGAAATAAAGTTTGATGATTCAAATCAAACATATTTAGCCTTCATTAAAAAATGACTTCCTGTTAATTTTGCACATTCTGGTCCAACAGCAGCAAGTTCTTCTTCCTCAGTGCAGAAATAACATGCAAATTAATTCCCCTTCTGTTAACCAGCATGCACGTCTTCCTGGACTGCAGAGCCTGTTTGACCTTTGACCTTTTGCATGTCCTTCCAGACGCTCAGCCCTCACAGTCAGAGACGGAGATTTGGGAGAAGGTGAACCAGGTGCTGACGGAGGCTCAGGTCATCCTGGACGACCTGCAGGCCTACAGAGGTGCAGGAGAGGAGATCCGACAGGTAACGTTGATCAGGTCCTGGTCCTGGTCCTGGCTACGCAGCACAATCTGAACACAGCTGAATACACAGCTGTGGTCTCAGTCTGTGGTCTCAGTCTGTGGTCTCAGTCTGTGGTCTCAGTGTCTGGTCTCAGTGTCTGGTCTCAGTCTGTGGTCTCAGACTGTGGTCTCAGACTGTGGTCTCAGTCTGTGGTCTCAGTGTCTGGTCTCAGTCTGTGGTCTCAGTCTGTGGTCTCAGTCTGTGGTCTCAGTGTCTGGTCTCAGTCTGTGGTCTCAGTCTGTGGTCTCAGACTGTGGTCTCAGTCTGTGGTCTCAGTGTCTGGTCTCAGTCTGTGGTCTCAGTCTGTGGACTCAGTCTGTGGTCTCAGTGTCTGGTCTCAGTCTGTGGTCTCAGTGTCTGGTCTCAGTCTGTGGTCTCAGACTGTGGTCTCAGTCTGTGGTCTCAGTCTGTGGTCTCAGTGTCTGGTCTCAGTCTGTGGTCTCAGACTGTGGTCTCAGTCTGTGGTCTCAGTCTGTGGTCTCAGTCTGTGGTCTCAGTGTCTGGTCTCAGTCTGTGGTCTCAGTCTGTGGTCTCAGTCTGTGGTCTCAGTCTGTGGTTTCAGTCTGTGGTTTCAGTCTGTGGTCTCAGTCTCTGGTCTCTGTCTCCGGTCTCAGTCTCTGGTCTCTGTCTCCGGTCTCAGTCTCCAGTCTCAGTCTCCGGTCTCAGTCTGTGGTCTCTGTCTCCGGTCTCAGTGTCTGGTCTCAGTCTCCGGTCTCAGTCTCCGGTCTCAGTCTCCGGTCTCTGTCTCCGGTCTCTGTCTCCGGTCTCAGTCTGTGGTCTCAGTCTGTGGTCTCAGTCTGTGGTCTCAGTCTGTGGTCTCAGTCTGTGGTCTCAGTGTCTGGTCTCAGTCTCCAGTCTCAGTCTCCGGTCTCAGTCTGTGGTTTCAGTCTGTGGTTTCAGTCTGTGGTTTCAGTCTGTGGTCTCAGTCTCCGGTCTCAGTCTCCAGTCTCAGTCTCCGGTCTCAGTCTGTGGTCTCTGTCTCCGGTCTCAGTGTCTGGTCTCAGTCTCCGGTCTCAGTCTCCGGTCTCTGTCTCCGGTCTCTGTCTCCGGTCTCTGTCTCCAGTCTCAGTCTCCAGTCTCAGTCTCCGGTCTCAGTCTCTGGTCTCAGTCTCTGGTCTCAGTCTCCGGTCTCTGTCTCCGGTCTCTGTCTCCAGTCTCAGTCTCTGGTCTCAGTCTCCGGTCTCAGTCTCCGGTCTCAGTCTGTGGTCTCAGTCTCCGGTCTCTGTCTCCAGTCTCAGTCTCCAGTCTCAGTCTCTGGTCTCAGTCTCTGGTCTCAGTCTCTGGTCTCTGTCTCCGGTCTCTGTCTGTGGTCTCAGTCTCCGGTCTCAGTCTCCGGTCTCAGTCTCCGGTCTCAGTCTCCGGTCTCAGTCTCCGGTCTCAGTCTCCGGTCTCAGTCTCTGGTCTCAGTCTGTGGTCTCAGTCTCCAGTCTCAGTCTGTGGTCTCAGTGTCTGGTCTCAGTCTCTGGTCTCTGTCTCTGGTCTCAGTCTCGTGTTTGTGTGTGTGTTCAGGCCATCCAGAGTCCTGGTGTGGAGGGGGTCCAGGAGAAGGCCTGGTCAGCTGTGGTTCCTCTGGTGGCAAAGCTCAAAACCTTCTATGAGTTCTCCCAGAAGCTCGGTAAGAGTGTGATGTGTATCAGAAGTTCTGGTCCAGAGTCACCATCATACTTTCATCTGGTCTGCTCAGAGGAAGGACGTGCTTCCTGTTTGTCAGACTGTCATCAACATCCACAGTGATTGGCTGTGATTGGTGTGTTTGTGTGTGTGTGTGTGTTCACTGTGTTATCCTGAGCAGCCAAACTAGATTCACTGACTTCCTGTTGTTGGTGAAGTGAATGTACTCACCTGTGGAGCGGTGCGGTGGTTTCCTCAGTGTTCTCTGTGTGTGGGCTGGGTCCAGAGACTTGGTGCTGTAGATGTGAGTCTGTCTGTCCCCCCAGAGTCCAGTCTGCACTGTCTCCTGGACGTCCTCACCAGCTCGGGGTCGTCTCCCACTCAGCATCTGGAGCAGAAACAGGCTTTGGCTCGTCAGTTCGCCCACATCCTGCACTTCACACTGCGCTTCGATGAGCTGAAGGTACAGCCTGAAGCTCCTCCTCCTCCTCCTCCTCCTCCTCCTCCTCCTCCTCCTCATGCTCTGTGTTGTGTCTCCTCCAGATGACCAACCCTGCGATCCAGAATGATTTCAGTTATTACCGACGGACCATCAGCCGCATGCGGATCAACAATCTGTCTGTAAGACACCGAGACAGAAAGATGATGAATCAGTGCGAAGGATAAATGGACAATAAACCTTATTTGTCCTTCAGGCTGATATGGGGAATGACGTCAACAACGAGCTGGCCAATCGGATGTCTCTGTTTTATGCCAGCGCCACGCCGATGCTGAAGACGCTGAGCGACGCCACTTCTAAGTTTGTCACAGACGTGAGTCATCAGATTTTTAGGAATGATCCATTCATTCTTTTATCCATCAATAATTCACTGATTAATAAAAGTTATTCTGTGGATTCAAAGCACTTTAACATGAAACTATTTTTTACATTCATGTAGATTTTAATTATGTTACTAATTTCCTTTTTTACAGAATGCATTTCTGTACCATCTAAAGTTAGCATGTTAACTGAACATGTCAAATATTTTTCAAAATAATAAAATTACAAAGATAATTTGTTTTAGAGGGATTAAATTGAGTTTTAATAGCTCTGCCCACTTGCAGTACTCTTATGGCCCACCAGAGGATGCTGGGCCACAGGTTGAGAACCGCTGCCCTCCATTTATACCATTTTTATTGGTTTAGATTAGATTTGTTTGCATACATTAAATTAGACATGAACTTTATTCTCTTAAAGATTATTTCTGTTAAATTTATGAGGACGTTGGTCTGTAGTTAAGACAGATTTAAGCTGTGACAGAGTTTCTGTTCTTCTTATTTAACTACTCCTCGACTTTTACTTGTAATTATTAAGTATTTTTGTCAGTTTTAGTCCATCAGCAAGGTTCTTGTTCTTATTGTTGTGCTGCAGAATCAAGACGTTCCGGTCGAAAACACGACAGACTGTCTGAGTACGATGGCCAGTGTTTGTAAAGTGATGCTGGAAACACCGTGAGTCCATCTTCCTTCATCTTCAGCATCATCATCATCATCACAGCTGGTGTGAGCTGACACTCTGTGTGTGTGTGTGTCTGTAGGGAGTATCGCAGTCGTTTTGCCAGTGAGGAGACGGTGTTGTTCTGTCTCCGGGTGATGGTGGGCGTCATCATCCTGTACGACCACGTTCACCCGTCTGGAGCCTTCGTGAAGACGTCCAACATAGACGTATGTTAACGAGGCACACACACACACACACACACACACTCTGTTCCCTGTTGATCCAGATCAGACTGGTGGTTGCCCTGATTGTAGCTGCAGTTCTGGCTGTGGCCCAGCAGGTGGAGCAGCTTGTCCACAGGCTGCTGGTTTTACAGTGTAAAGTAATCCGATCACAGAAAGGTCCAGCTTCAGGTACCAGGATCCTGCTCAGACTGGGTCCGGTCCGCCTCTCCTCCATTGGACCCAGCTGTCTTTTGGTCTCTCGATTCTGGACTGAGTCTGCTTTAGTTTCATTTTTAAACAAAGTCTCTGTTTTGGTCCTCGTCAGATGAAAGGCTGCATCCGAGTCCTGAAGGAGCAGCCGCCCAGCAGTGTGGAGGGATTGCTCAACGCTCTCAGGTCTGTAAACCCTGCACACACGCCGTCACAAATACCCCTGAAGAGGTGTAAAGATATTAATCCCCCCTCCATCCTGCAGGTACACCACCAAACATCTGAATGACGAGACTACCTCCAAGCAAATCAAAAACATGCTGCAGCCAAATTAAGTCCACGCTTTTTTTTGTACAGTTTCGGTCCAGATTTTCAAAGAGCTACTGAACAAACCTTTAGCTAACATTTCTGTCTTAAACCTCATTTGTTGTTTTTGATTCTCTTTTTAAAATGTTTTTATTGTTTATGAAAAAATCCAAGAAAAGGACTGTAAGGATCGGTTTAGTGCTGAAGTTGCATTCACATCACATCAGATTTGAAGCAGCTACAATATATTTAGAGGGAAACCTGTTTCTGACCAGGACTGACAGTCTTCCTTCTTCAGCTGATAACGAGAACAAGGCGCAGAAATGGACAAAAGAGGAGACACTTAGATCAACCAGTAGAATTACAGACAATACCTGACGATGATAAAAACAAATCTCTGGGTTTTCAGGAGTGACGTCGTCGCTTCATCTCCTCGTCAGTCCAAAGAGATGGACATAATCTGTGTCCCAGTACAGGGACCTTCAGAGGAGCGTTTATGATTATTCCTGTCATCAGCAGCCGAGGCGTCGTAGATGAGCTTGGGTCAGCAGAAGGAGACAGTTTAGGTGCAGGGTCGACTCTGGACGTCTCAGGTCCTGCTGCAGGTGAGAAATAATCCCCAGCAGCAGCTCTTTGATTTGAAAGAAAGCCTGTAGACGGTTTGTGGGTCAGCTCATCTGACCTGTTCTGAATGCAGCTTCGGCAGCTCTGATTGGTCAGACTGTCGTGGCGTGGCTCTCTGCTTGACAGTCTGACTGGAACCTTTTCCACCAGAAGAAGGGCGTCCTGATCTGCTGAGGGCTGAGGGCTGCAGTTCCTACCTCAGAACCCGGCACTCTAATCTGATCCACCAGGTGGTACCGACCAGACCGAGCCGGACCTGACGATTTAAGGGAAACCAAACAATCCAACCCGACAAGGCAACAAGAATCAAAAAGTGATAAAATTGGAATTTCAAAATAAAAGCCACAGCCTGAACATGGTACTTTTTCTGAATCCTAAATGCGACCTTGCAGCCCGGCCAACGCCTCCTTTGTTCGGTCATTTCTGGATTCTTCTGGTGGAAAAAGCAGATTAAAAGCTGTTCGTGTCACTAACATCATGACTGTAAATCAAAAATATTCTCATTTCAGATTATTTTAAATTGTGTTGGAGGTTCCACAGTTAAAACTTAACGGAGCTGGTCCACCTAGAAACTGAACACGGCATGCACACTGTGGAACTCCCAGTAAATGATTCTGTTCTCTTTGGACTGAAGAGGAGAACCAAATCTGTGTAGTCTGATTAGCACTCCTTCCTCTGAATCAGCCAAAACACGGTCAGCAGGAAACATGAGCATTTGTCTTCTGTTGTCGTTTTGGGGTTTGAATGTGTACAAACAGTGATGGCACTGTAATAAAGTGCGAACAGGAGAAGCGGTACTGTAACAGGAGGAACCTCAGACTGATGTGGACTTGAGTTTCTCCATGTCTGAACTGATGTGATCAGTGGGACTGTGCTGACTGGAAACTTTTACAAGCTTTTTATTTTTGCCTCGTACATCAATGCTGCGCTGCGAGGATCGTGTGGCATTAATCGTTTTTAATGATGTTCATATTACCCAAATAAAGATTTTACATTTTTAAGAAAAGTCTGCATCTGTTTCATGATTCCTTTCTGCCAAACGAAGAGAAGACTTCAGTACAGTCTGACTGATGGCCAGTAGAAGACTAAAACGTGAGCTGCAGCTGAAATCTCTTTGATATTATTAGCAAACTAAAACATCCCATAATAACAGCGGTTATGTCACTGAGGTCATTCTCACCCGGAGGGCAAAGCACTTCCTGAATCGTCCTCCATCAGCGTCACCGCTGACAGGTGCAGCCAGTGACGCTGATTACCTGGTTACCATGGATACCGCTGAATGGGCGGGGTCTGTCAGGTGAACATTTAGTCCTGTTGGTGTTGAAGCAGGAAAATGGTCCAGCCTGAAGATGAGACACTTTGAGAAGAAGCACACTGATGTGGAGACGAGTCAGATGTTCCACAGCTGACCTTCAGACCTCACAGGCTCCAGAGGAGAAGTGAAACACAACTCACTTCCTCCTCCGGATCCCCACAGACCCGTTTTAGACCTGAACCGGTTCTGCTTTTAGGGTCTCCATCACCTCCATCTGCGGCTGCTTCAGGTGCTGGACGCTGAAAAAACAAAAACACAACCAAATATGTGACACTGCTGCAGCAGACGACAACAGTGTGTGTAACCTGAGCGGTGTGAGTGTTAGAAGAGTGGACTGCTGGGAAACTTCCGGAGGCGATGGAGGAGACCTCGGGCAGACCCAGAGCTCACTGGAGGGACCCATCTGGCCTGGGAAAGTCCTGCTGGACTTCCTGCTGGACTTCCTGCTGCCACAGAGAGCTGAAGATGCTGAATGGAGTCAGAACATTTTCTTCCAGATGTTTATGTCAAATACTTTGTCAGTATAAATGTGGAAGACATCATTTTCTAAATTATGGACTCAATAAGAACAATTGGAGTCACTTTGTGAATGACTCAGCAGCTTCCCGCTTCGGGAGCTCATAGGAGTAAATTTGGCTTCAGATCCAGATCAGTTTCCACCTGAAAGAAGAAGCTGTGATTAATCACTGTCTGTGTTTCTGTCCCTTTGAGCGTGTTGTCTGGTTGTTGTGTGGTTGATCTGCGGTTGTTGTGCGGTTGTGGAACAACTGATGTCACCGTCGGGTCTGTTGGCATTTTTAAATCTTTCTGAAGACTCATCGTTGAACTTCTGCTTCTCATTCTGCAGTTTCATTCACAACACGACTTCCACTTAACAGCTTTTTGTTTTGTCTGAATGCACCAAGAACTTGGTGGATCCTTCAGGCTCTGATCTTATCAGAGTTTACAGTAAACGCAAAGTATTTAAGGACACACACACACAGTCCAAACAGGTCTGTTTGGATAATTCACACACATCACTGGATGTTCAATATAACTTTAATTAAACCTTTTTTTTTTTAAGTCTTTATCTCAAGCTAACGCTAACCTGAACTTAACCTACCATCATCTAACTTAAACTAAGCCTTCAACGTAATTGAAGTTTATTTGTATAGAATCTATAAAACAAGATGAAACAGGAGGATCAGATCTCCAGTGAAGTGTGACGTGGGCCCAAAGTCCAGATAGACCCTGACCCGATCCAGCAGAACCTCAGACTGAAGTTAAACAGGTTGTTAAAACCTCGCCTGAATCCTCAAACAGGAAAAAGTGCTCATTTCCAAACTCGTCTGGGTCCTCACAAAGATAGGAAAACACACCGCCACACACACACTTTCTCCCTTTCTCTCTCACACAGACTCACAAACACACACATTCTTTGGAAACGAGTAATTTGTGGGAACAGCTGACGGGAAGCAGCACATTCCATGTGTGTGTGTGTGTGTGTGTGTGTGTGTGTGTGTTATGCGATAACCTTATTTCTGTCTCACATGAATTGTGATAACATTCTTCCTAACTGGATTCACCGCTCAGATTGTGGATCATGACGACAACAGGAACCAAATACTCACAACTGAGACCAACAAAACCACATCAAAGATACTAGAAGACCAGAAACCAGAGGAGCAGAAGAGCAGAAGGTCTGAAGGTCTGAAGGTCTGAAGGTCTAAAGGTCTGAAGGTCTAAAGGTCTAAAGGTCTGAGGACCTGAGGACCTGAGGACCTGAAACCCGGGTCCTGTGTGGTTTCACTGTGACACACAGCAGCACAGAGCCCTGGAGGTGACTGTTCTGTGTATCAGAGCATGTGATGATTCAGGTCCAGGTTTTGTGATCTGAGTCAGCGGACTGCAGCAGCTCTTTGAGGGAAATCAGATCTAACATTAACCGAACAGATGTGACACAAACATGGAGGATGTTCAAACTGAACACTTTTAAATAGTGTTAATAATATACAGCGATTTCATTTGGACAACAGACAAAGGCGTGTTTGATTCTCTGTGACTCAGGAAGCCACCACAGAGGTCCTCTAGGTTTTTCCAGCCTCCACCATCTGTTTGTCTTCTGAGTCATCTCCATGAATAAATATCTGACTCAGGATCAGCTTTTATTTATTTATGTTCATTTAGAGTCACATTCTGTGTTTGATCCCACTCAGTTCAAACAACAAACACACACACACACACCTGTTGGTCCTGACAGCTGATGGACAGGTCCTGGTGGGAGTGGGCGGGGCCTGCAGGTTTTCTACCTCTAAACTCTGTTTGGATTAACCAGCAGAAACCAGACAGAGGTGTTGGGATTAGAACCGACAACCAGCTGCCAACAAGGAGCCATCTGGGGGCCAACAAGGAGCCATCTGGGGCCCCGCTGTGATCTGTAAATCTTATTTCAGGTATTTCTAATATGGACCACGTGGAGGTCTCCCTGCAGGCCGTCTGGACCTCTGACATCTTCAGAACGTGAGGATGTGACTCTGTTTCCTGCCGTCAGGATCATGTTCCTCTGTGAGTCGTCACTGTGGAATTCTGGGATGGATGTGAGTCCTCACACACTGCGACTGTCAGAGAGGACTCCTGTCTGCAGGGGGCAGCAGCTGACGCTCCAGGAAGTCAAGCTGCAGCTGCCCACCTTATCATGAATGAACACAATCTTATCTTAAGATGATTAGATATCCACGCTGCTATAAACTGTGTGTGTGTGTGTGTGTTGTAGGCATTCAGGTGTGTCTAATCGGAGATCAGAGAGAAGAAGCTGGAGGCGGGACTCGGTGAAGGAAGTAAACTTTACTGACAAAGCTCCTTTCAGCCGGCTTCTTCGTGCAAACATTAAACAAACCGAGCAGTAAAAGACCTGTTGTGTGAGGCCGATCACACGACAGGGCCAAGTGCAGGCCCCCCCGCTCCAGACATCAGGACGTCCTGTCCCTGAACAGAGCTCATCAGGGAAATATCAAATATGTACAAGTACAACATGAATATTTTGTGTATTAAGTGTGTTATTATGCCTAAAACTACACCAGAGGGCAGCTTGACTTTGGATTAAAAGAATATCTATAACTAACTTATCTGCATCTTCCATCATGAAATGTAACTGACTTAAATAAAAACTGTACGGTGGCCTGCAGGGACAAACAGCCAGGAACATTTTCCCCAACTGTTGAGATAAAGTCAAACTGACAGACTCCAACCAGGTCAGATATTAATAACCTGTCACATTTCCTTCACCTGTGCAGTTAAAAATAAAGTCTGTTTTATCGTCGCACTGATAATAAAAACACTCACAGGTGGGTCAGCTCTCCGCCGACTTCCTGTCATCTGCTGCAACTTTTATTTATTTCTTCTGCTTATGAAATCTGATTTTTGGGTTGTTTCTTAAATACCAATAAACAGAGAATGTTTCAGAAAAGCACCAAAGATCAAGTGCAATTTATTTTCTGCTCATTTGTGTATAAAGTATCGGGGATCTGTTAGTAAAGGTCCACCTGGCTCCTTTTTCATGCTTTCAGTTGTGTCTCATTGTCTTCGGTGGAGGTTCTTCAGAACAAGTGTGAACGAGCTGGACAAAAGTGTTTGGACAGGAGGCAGTAGAAGATGAGACCAGATGAGAAAATGAAACAAAAGAGATCTTTACAACTAAATAGTTTACATGTGAATGCAACATCAGGTCCAGAGCTGACAGCGGTTCTGGTTCTAGTTCTGGTTCAGGTTCTTTCAAAAAGTGTCAGAATGTGATTGTCCACATACTTTTGGCCATGTAATGTACTTTAAAACAAACTGAATACTCACACACACACACACACTCACACACACACACACACACAGCTGCCCATATAAGGAGTTCACACCCCAGCCCCCAGCACAGAGAAACAGGAAGCTGCTCCTCTGTTTGGCTCATATCGCCGCTCGGCATCGTGGGTAAACAGAGAACATGAGGAGAGGTGTGAAGTTCAACAGGCGGCAGCTGTTTGATTAGATCACACCACACAACTGACACACTGCACCGACAACAGCACGGCAACAACTCCAGTGCAACAACACTGTGACCCCCTCCCTCGGCCTTCAGGCTGTTCAGTCACTGAGCTAAGAAATCAGGATGGAGGCAGAGACATTTTCCCATAGACTTCAATACAATCTGATGGTCAGGACAGAGAATAAAGGTTTAAGGATCCGCAGGGTGGACTTCAGTTTACACACAGGTCCAGGTCCAGGTCTAGGCCAGTGGACCAGTCTGTCAGAAGGCCAGGACCAGGACTGGGGCCAGGGCTAGGACTAAGACCAGAACCAAGACCAGGACCGGGCCAGGGCTAGGACTAAGACCAGAACCAAGACCAGGACTGGGGCCAGGGCCAGGGCTAGGACTAGGACTAAGACCAGGACCAGGACCGGGGCCAGGGCCAGGGCCAGGGCTAGGACTAAGACCAGAACCAAGACCAGGACCGGGGCCAGGGCCAGGGCTAGGACTAGGACTAAGACCAGGACCAGGACCGGGGCCAGGGCCAGGGCCAGGGCCAGGGCCAGGGCTAGGACTAAGACCAGGACCAAGACCAGGACTGGGGCCAGGGCCAGGGCTAGGACCAGGACTAAGATCGGGACCAGGACCAGGACAAGGACCGGGGCCAGGGCTAGGACTAAGACCAGAACCAAGACCAGGACTGGGGCCAGGGCCAGGGCTAGGACTAGGACTAAGACCAGGACAAGGACCGGGGCCAGGGCCAGGGCTAGGACTAAGACCAAAACCAGGACTAGGACCAGGACTAAGATCGGGACCAGGACCAGGACAAGGACCGGGGCCAGGGCTAGGACTAAGACCAGAACCAAGACCAGGACTGGGGCCAGGGCCAGGGCTAGGACTAGGACTAAGACCAGGACCAGGACCGGGGCCAGGGCCAGGGCCAGGGCTAGGACTAAGACCAAAACCAGGACTAGGACCAGGACTAAGATCGGGACCAGGACCAGGACAAGGACCGGGGCAGGGCCAGGGCTAGGACTAAGACCAGAACCAGGACCAGGACCGGGGCAGGGCCAGGGCTAGGACTAAGACCAGGACCAGGACCAGGACCAGGACCAGGACCAGGAGGAGCTCAGACAGCGGAGCAGCAACATGGCCGATGTGTCTTTGGAGCAGAAGGTCTCACCTGAGCTGTAAACTTCAGAAACCACAGACGATGAAGCTTCTCAGAAAAACGTGGCGGTGTGTTTGAAGCTCAGGAAACGCTTCAGTATTTTTAGGTTACCGTCTTCCTGACACGTTCTCACAAGCTGCAGTTTGATGCACTGACAAGAAAAGACTTTCACTCTGAGAGAAGCACAGAGAGGAAGGAACCAGGTGGAGATGATGATGGTGATTCAGGTCTCCTCAGTGGCCCCAATTGGTGAAAGCAGGTGGAAACACCTGGAGACCACAAACCTCCAATCAGATTAAAGTGGCTCATCCTGAAGGGAACTTCATCTGACTGCTCTGAACTTTAAAGTGGTTTATTCTTAAAGGTCCAGATGGTCTGAAGGTCCAGACGGTCTGAAGGTTCAGATGGTCTGAAGGTCTGAAGGTTCATATGGTCTAAATGTCCAGACAGTCTGAAGGTTCAGATAGTCTGAAGGTTCAGATGGTCTGAAGGTTCAGATAGTCTGAAGGTTCAGATGGTCTGAAGGTTCAGATAGTCTGAAGGTCCAGACGGTCTGAAGGTCCAGACGGTCTGAAGGTTCAGATGGTCTGAAGGTCTGAAGGTTCATATGGTCTAAATGTCCAGACGGTCTGAAGGTTCAGACAGTCTGAAGGTTTAGAGGTTCAGATGGTCTGAAGGTTCAGACGGTCTGAAGGTCTGAAGGTTCGGATGGTCTGAAGGTTCAGATAGTCTGAAGGTTCAGATGGTCTGAAGGTCTGAAGGTTCAGATAGTCTAAAGGTCCAGACGGTCTGAAGGTTCAGATGGTCTGAAGGTTCAGACGGTCTGAAGGTTTAGAGGTTCAGATGGTCTGAAGGTTCAGACGGTCTGAAGGTCTGAAGGTTCGGATGGTCTGAAGGTTCAGATAGTCTGAAGGTCCAGATGGTCTGAAGGTTCAGACGGTCTGAAGGTCTGAAGGTTCAGATGGTCTGAACGTCTGGACGTTAAAGGTCTCTACAGCCTAAAGGTTACTCAACCTTAAAACCAGCTGTCAGAACTTGTGAAACTCCGTGATGTCACAGCACCAGTCCCCTGGTTCTTTCCTCCTTCATGAGGTGTGAGAACTTTCTGGTGACATTTGAAGATGATTTGAATTTCTGGTGTGAAGAAGACAGCAGGTGGAGAGAAGCCCCACCTCCAGTTTCTGAGTTCCCGTCACGGTGGAGCGGCTCTGAAATGAGGATGTGATCATCAATTACAAACTCACCAGTGAAACTTCATTTGTGTCCATTTTGGAGGAGGCGTGTCTTCCTGCTCTGATTGATGGGAAAAGTGCTGATTGAGCTGATTTGTGGTTCAGTTGTTTTGGTGACGGAGGAGGTGAAGGGGAGACCCCGCCGACTTCGTTTCACTCACAGATGCTGATTTCTGTCCCGTGTAAACTTTCCACATTTAACAGCACGTGTTTCCAATTTGTTTCCTTCTGATTGCCGTGTTGAGGGGAAACTCCCCCGATCCGCCCCCACAGCTGCCCCAGATGAACTCTTTGAGCTCTAACTAAAGAATCTTTTATAGTAATAATAATCACATTAATGTTGTGAAAGCCTTCCTGTTTGAAATCTGCTGTTTTCTGTCAAGATGCTTCAAATGAAAAGCCTTCCACAGATCAATGCTGTGCTGGGCCAGTTTTACAGGAAGCGTTTGGTTCAATCTAAACCTCAACGGAGGAAATATACAAAGCAGGAACTATTTTCAGCGGCGGATGAATCCACAGGTCTGAAGTGATCAGCTGTTCCGTCGGTGGAAACTCGACGGAGAGCTGCTCTGTGGTCGGTGGTCTGCACACAGAGGCTCACTTTCCCCTCAGAGTGGGGGGGCGTTCAGGAAAACCCTGCAGAGGAGCCGGCAGGTGGAGGGTGGGTGCTGCTCAGAAGGGTTACGAGCATCAACTCTCCAGGGGGGCTGGGCAGGAAGGGTGGGGGGAGAAGACATGACAGCATCAAACTGCAGGTGGAACCATGGTCTGAATAAGTGAACCCCCAAGAGAGCGTGAACAGAAACTAAAGGGGAACTTTAAACTGAGCTTGTTTTTCTTTGTGTGTGCGGCTGATGGTGGAGCTGCAGGAGACGCTGAAAAGCTCACAAGACTCCGTCTGGTCCCGAACAATTCTCATGTGGCTTGTCCTCCATTTTTAACCGCTAACACACAAAAAAGCTGAAGAATGAAGACATCAATCAGCAAAGAGTTTTACTGACGACTAATGGGGTTCATCCTCTGAGGACCACGGCTGCCTGTTGTTTCCTGGAGTTAAACTGGAACCTCGCAGGTTCCTTCAGTCTCTGTAGCGTTCCCGTTGAATTAGAGCTGAGCTGCTGTTAAACCGATTTACATGTTAACGCTTCCAACGGTCTGTGTGCCACCGTAGGTTTGTGTTAGCAATCAGAAATGGAGCGCTTATTTCCCACCATGCCTTGCAGTTGTGTTGTTTCGCTCAGAAGCTGAACATGTTTTTTTGTGTCACATCAACAAGAATCTGCATAATTTCATGTCCTTTTCCTGAAGTTCAGCAGACGCTGTTCCCTGAAAATCAGGATCACATCACCGTTATGCAAATCATGACGCTTAAGCCAGTTTGTACAAGTGGAAATTCCCTCCCAGGACATTCCCTGATCTCCAGCCAGCTGTCGCAGGAAGTCCGTGGCTGTTTGATTCTGTTTGAATAAGTCAAACTATGACGAAACAGCCGTACTGTAATTATTTAACCTGCAGGTTCCCTGACCTTGTGTTTGGTTTACATTTCAGCGGTTTAACAGTTTACAGCAGCCTGAAGTGTGAAACATAAAACCGCAGAAAACCTTCAAAGACCAAAATGTCTTCATTGATCCACAGGACCGCCACGAAGTGGACTCTAGTTCAGAGAAAGACCTCGACTGGGACTTCGCAACGGCGCTACATGTGGACCTGGGAGTCCACAATCAGTGGGGACATCTGAGTCCCTGTGATCTGGATCCCAGGTTCTGAGTCATGGTGAAGAAATGAAAAGGGATCTGAAACAGGAAGCCATCGCTGAGTGTCCTGGATGGTCAGGATGACTCAGCGGTTTCTCTTTATTTATTTTATTGGCAGGAGCGGCGCCAAGTTTGGGAGGAGGAAAAACTGAAGGATGAGACATCCTTTAAATCGTACAAATGAAAATTAGTAAAATATCTTTGTGACCTCAGAGAAAGCTGAGAGCTGAATCTACTGAAAATCATGAACCGAGCTGGCTTTGGTCACATTCCACCCGTTTTATGGGCTGAGTCACCTGACTTCTGAGCTCAGCTTGACTCATCTGAGTCCAGGACCGATTCATCTGGTCTGGTTCTGGGAAGCTGAACCGGTCCCAGTGGACTCAGCTGAATCAGACTGAGCACACACACATATAGATCTCCTCTGTGACCTTTGACCTCTGCATGGTGCAATATCATCATCAGAAACATGAAGGAAAACAAAGTGATGGATCTCCTGTGTCTGAAGAGCTTTTATTTTGAAGTCTGCATTACTTCATGCAGCTGATTTAACGAAGTGAGGAAAATATAAAAATAAAAAACTATTTTCACAAAATTGAAATAACGTTAGTTTTAAACATAAAAAATGAAATGCATTGTGACAATCAATGAAATGTTTTCAATTCTTGATCATCAGCTTGTCATTTTATCAAAAATAACAATTTTAACTTAAAATAAATACACAGAGACACAGCCGGCCCCGGTGGATTCTGGTCCATGTAGTCCGGTCTCACAGACTGAGACAGGTTAATGTGAAGTCCGAAGCTGCTCCAGTCTGTGTTTCAGCTCTCTGCTCCTCTTCCTCAGCTCGTCCTTCATGGTCAGCAGCCTCCTCTCGTCCTCCCGGATCTCGGAGATGAACTCCGCCGCCCTCTTCAGGATCACCACCTTGGCCGCTTTGTCGTTGTTGGCCACCGCTGGGATCTCGTCCCTCAGAGCCAGGAAGCTCATCTTCAGCTCGCTCCTCCGCTGCCTCTCTAGCACGTTGTGAGTCCTTCGTCTGTCCTCGCTGTCCTCGCCGTCTGACCGCGGGCTGCAGCACCGGCGGCCGCCGCTCTGCCTCGGCGCCGAGCACGGTGTCTCCGACTTGAGCCGTTTGACGGCGGGCTGCTGGGGCTGCTGGGCAGCGTAGTTGTGTTGGTGGATGCTGATGTTGGAGCGTTTCAGGACCAGCGGGGACGGGCCCGACCGCCGCGACACCTTCCGCCTGTCCACCGTCACCACGTCGATCTCTTCATCCTCCTCACCCTCCTCTTCCTCCTCTGTGGGGGAGAAACATCAACAATCTGGTCATTAAAACTGCTTCAAAAATTATGGAACAGACCTCAAGGACTCTGACATCATGGCTAACTCGAGGCCCCTGTGAAGGACCCAGCTGGACCTTCAGATCCTGCGCTGTGACTGACGTTTAAAGTCTTTCATTCTCATTCCAACGTTCCTTGTGAGGAAGCCTGAGGATGTAAAGTGGACCTCAAAACACAGACACGTGTTGTCAAGGTTGCTAGGCAACAGGAGCCGGGCTTCGTGATGTAACAGTAATGGCGGATCCTTAACTCGGGTCAAAGTGTGAGCTGTTGTCATGAGACCTGCTGTTTGTAATCCGTCCATCGACCACGTTCCCAGCATCCTCTAAAGTAGCCCCGCCCCCTTTCCCCCTAAATGGAGCATCATGAAGACTGAGACCAGAAACTCATCAGGGAGGAGGAGAGACATTTTCCCATAGACTTCAATACAGCCTGACTCCTGACAGCACTGACAAACTCTGAAAATACATGAAAGAAATTACTTTTCAAAATAAAAGCCTGGTTCCCACCTGATTCGCTGTCACTGCTGCTGAGAGGCGGAGAGTCCAGACCCAGTTCTGGTCCGGTCTCCTTCGGGCTGGAGTATGGAAACACCACGGAGGGGTCGATACAGTCTGCGGCTGCTGTGTGGAGGTCGTGCAGGTAACCCGTGTTCACCTGAGCCCCGCCCACCTGCTGACCAGCCGCCCTGCTGTCCTCCTTGGTGTTGGAGGAAGAGGAGGAAGAGGAGGAGTCCTGGCGGGACCGGAGCAGAGCCAGCCTCTCGGTCACCACCTTCTCCAGCTTGGTGGCGGCGGCGAAGCTGCTGCTCCACATGCAGTCCTGGATGATGAAGGACTGCAGCAGGACGGCGGAGGGGTCGCCGTCCTCGTCCAGCAGCTCAGAAACCGCCTCTAGGTGGTCTGCGGCCGATAGAGGGGCCTCGGACTGGGAGGGAGTCCGGCTGGGGGACAGGGGCGGTGTCGGCAGCAGCTCAAACTTCTTCCAGATGTCCTCACCTGGACCCGGCAGGTGGTGGCTGCGGTGAGGGGCGTAGAAGTCCTCCTCCTCGCCGTCCAGGAGGAAGTAGGGCTGGACGATGTCATAGTCATAGTCATAGTTTGTGCTGGTCAAAACTGGCGGCATGGCGGAGCCTGCGGAGCCACAACATGACATCATCATCATCATCAACATCATCACTAACTGAAATCAGTCCATTCAACAATCAGCTGATTTAATGTTTACATTGTTGTTCCACCAGGACGCTGCACTTCTGCTCAGTAGGAAGTAACCATAAAAAAATAAACCTTCAAAGTTCTGATCCAAAAGAGAGAAGACACTTCAGGGGAGGAAATTAAATATGTTCGCTGCCTTCAGATACTTCAGAGAATCTAAAACAAACATGGCAGTTCAGTTCTCACACCGCATTTCATTCAGAAAACGGAATTTAGGAGCCTGCTGGTCTCAGACTGACCTGCGGGACTGGAACTAATCTTCATCACTGTCATCCTCACCATTAGCATCATCACCATCATCATCCTCATCCTCATCCTCATCCTCATCCTCATCACCATCCTCATCACCATCCTCATCACCATCCTAATCATCATCCTCATCATTAGCATCATCACCATCATCATCCTCATCCTCATCCTCATCACCATCCTAATCATCATCCTCATCACCATCATCATCATCATCCTCATCATTAGCATCATCACCATCATCATCCTCATCATCACCATCCTCATCACCATCATCACCATCATCATCATCATCCTCATCACCATCATCATCATCATCATCCTCATCCTCATCCTCATCACCATCATCATCATCCTCATCCTCATCACCATCACCATCCTAATCATCATCATCCTCATCATCATCACCATCCTAATCATCATCACCATCATCATCATCATCCTCATCATCATCCTCATCATCCTCATCCTCATCACCATCACCATCCTAATCATCATCATCCTCATCATCATCACCATCCTAATCATCATCACCATCATCATCATCATCCTCATCATCATCCTCATCATCCTCATCCTCATCACCATCATCATAATCATCCTCATCACCATCATCATCCTCATCCTCATCCTCATCACCATCCTAATCATCATCCTCATCCTCATCATTAGCATCATCACCATCATCATCCTCATCATCACCATCATCATCATCATCATCCTCATCCTCATCACCATCATCATCATCACCATCATCATCCTCATCCTCATCACCATCCTCATCCTCATCATCATCATCATCCTCATCATCACCATCATCATCATCATCATCCTCATCCTCATCCTCATCCTCATCATCATCATCATCTCTACAAACGTCGGACTAATTCAGTCAGCTGAAGCTCTGCTTCATAAAATGCGCATTAAAGTTGTAACAGAACAGATTGTTGGTGAATCTTTTGGATCTCTAATAAATGAAACGGATCAACAACACGAAGTTTGAGCACTCACCTCGGATCGATGGTGGATGATGCTGACTGATCCGGATCTGTTGAGGTCTCTGCAGTGACTCAGTCCGACCAGCTGCTGCCGGGACCTTTAATACTCCGGTCCCCGCCCATCGCTGACGTCGGCGACATTTACGCGCCAAAGCCCAGGACGTCGTGAACGGAAACGACTGCTCGGCGTGTTCGTGAGAAAAATAACCGGGACCGTTTGTGTGTGCAGAAGTCCAGGTTGTGTAGAAATGTGTGCAGAAACGAGGAAAGAGTTCCCAGTGGAGTTTGGGACTAGTTTACTCTGCGGATGTGGCGATCCAGAGGGGAGGGGGGGTTCCGCTTTGACTGTAAATGATGAGGAGGCAGAAAGTTCCGGGAAGTCTGAGGACACATTCACCCTCATAACAATAAACAATACACAACAAACAACAAACAACAAACAACCAGCAAGGAGACACACAGTTTCATCTGAAGGGTTTAACATCACAAAAAGCAGAGCATCACAACAACAACACAAACACTGAAGGAAACGAAATTAAAGGATGAACAATAAAAACTGTAACGAGGAAAGAAAAAACTAATGACATCTGAAAGGAAAATGATGTAAAATAAATTGACTAAGATTGATTTTGAGTGATCAGACTGATCTGACATCAGCCTATAGCAGCCGGTTTACCTGATGATGTCACCACCTGATCTCTGAAGGTGATCAGGATCAAACAGCTCACCAGTTTTTATGATGTCACTGATGCTGAAAAAACACACAACAGCAGGACGAATGAACCGCTCCGTCTGTCGTTTTCTCTACTTCAGTGATTTTAAAGGTGAAATTATTATTTGTGTTGTTTCTTCATCATATTCTCGGCTGTCAGCAGTGAAACCTTCACACTGCTGCCCTCTGCTGCTGGAGACAACACTCTGCTTGTGTGTAGTTTCTTCTTCTGTGGATGTAAATCCCACTGAGCTGACCTGGAATGAATAAAGCTCAGACTCTGCTGCAGAGACACACACTGCTCCACAATGTGATGACAAAACACTGTTGACTGCACAAAGAAAAATACGAGTCCATCTTTAGAAAGTCACCTCAGCCAAAGCCGACCAGCTGAGCTACATGGACCTACAGCGTCAAAATAAGGATGAGCAGCCGGGTCCATGTGGTCCTCCAAGACCACGACATGGCCTCCAGGTCAGGAGCCTCGGGATCAACACACTCAGCCAGCAGAGAGCAGCAGAGTCAAAGCTGTTCAGGGATGTTCCTCTGTGAGCCCCAGGGGCTGATGGGAGGTTGGAGGAGGCGTTAGAAACCACGTGACCCCGGTCTGATCTCACAGCTCGTCCTTGTTTGGCCTCAGCTGCATCAGAGCTCCACTTCTCCTCAGGTTCCCCAGAGGAAACACCGCTGCACAAAATGCTTCTCCTCCCAGCTGCTGCTCTGTGCTGTCTGTGTTCAGGTGAGTGATTCCAGCCAATCAGGAGCCTCCACCTGTGACCCACACGCTCACACTGACCTTCATCTACCTGTCCGTCTCTCTGCAGCCATGGTTGCCACGGCAGCAGAGGAGCTGATTCAGGACCAGTTATCATTGACCAGGAGAGTTGGTCAGTCAGCCTCTTTCACCTGTGAACAAACTCAGCGGTGTGACTATGACTTTGTTCTCTGGCACCAGAAGAAAGAAACATTCACTCTGATTATGTATATTAATCGGAGGAGTGGTGCTGTATATAAAGGTTATGGTCATCCTCAGAAAGATGATTTCTCAGCTGTTAATATCCAGAACGGCTGTGAGTTGAAGATCGACAAAGTTAAACTCTCTCATTCAGCCTCCTACTACTGCAGCTGTCAGAAGGATGATCCCCACAGTGAGAAAAGATCCCTGCAGCCTGAACAAAAACCTTCAGATGAACTGATGTCAAACAGTGTTAGTGACAGAAAGACAGCAGGAAACCACAGCCCAGGGTCACAGATTTCACCTCCAGCTCAGACTCTTGTTCTGGACTCTTCTCTGATATTGATTCATATTTGGATGAGATATTTCAGCAGCTTTCCTGTTGGTCCACACAGTGAGGACGAAGAAGACACACAGGAGCACAATAAGAAAACAAGAGGAGGAACTGAATGAATCAAATCCTGATGAAGAGACCTGACAGACCTGCTCCACCAGAGTCACAATGTGGTCCAGGAGGAAGGACCAAAGAAGAAGAGACAGTGATGTTGATGTGGACATCAGCTGAAATATGATCCTGGTTCATAATGTGGACTCGTTCAGCTCAGCTGACACATTCAACAGCAGACAGGTTTTTGTATCAGTCTCTGTCACTGTGGGAGGAAACTGGTACCTCATCTTTGGCTCTG